>NW_026733438.1:0-140242 GCF_028476545.2 Physella acuta
ATGTTTAGTTCAACCACCTTTACTGCCCACATTTATCACGCTCATTACATAACAAAACTTAGGATCAAAACTGAAAGCCGACAAGGTTCAAAGGCTGTCATTGACGCGTAACGTCAACAACACAAAATATGTTCGGACAATGCCTACTGAGGAGAGGCCGACCAGAGAATAGCCTACGGCAAAATTTGCCTAAATTTCTTTTATAATTAACGTTTCTACTGCGTATTTAAATAAATACGTAACAAGTTGAGATTGTTGTGTAAATTATCTTAGAGTATTTTTACTTACAATTGTTATAAATCATAATGCTTTTAACGTCTATAAATAATTTATGCTATCAAAAAATACAACCCACAACAATAAACATACAAAATTTTACAATTCTTAACAAATTAATAAAAATATTTCTAAAAAGATTTTTGTGACTTTTTTTCTGTGACTTTATTTCTGTGACTTTTTTTCCTAGCAAAAACTGTGACTTTTTTTCTGTGTTTTTTTTTCCTGTGACTTTTTTTCCGTTTACCATATTGGCCAGGTCTGATCAGCTGTGGTCAACAACTGTGGTCAACTGTGGAGCCAAAATAAAATACCCAGCGTTATAAAAATAATTTCTCATGTCAACATATGGCACCAACCCAAAAGATCCTGCGAATCTTGCCGTCTGCAGATGTTTGTTGCCGTCTGCCGATGTTTGTCCACGTTAAAAAAAATTATTTGAATGTTTCCCACTGTCAAAACCAGGTGAATACACAGGTCGATCAATTATGTATATGTCAGCACATTTTGACATTGATGCAGGGGGATTGTCATTGTTAAGGCACGCAGCTACCACACACCCCACACACACCACACACCCCACACCACACACACAGCCGCCATACACAGCCCCCACACATCCCACACGCGTTGCATGCCGGTCTGAATACATTTCTGTCTCTGGAATACCCGGATCACGTGGTGTCTGTCAACATCCGACTTCTGTCGGCGACTCCATTTCAAAAGACTTCCGGTCCAGTTGGGTTGTTAATATTTCATTCAAGGCTGGCTGTCATGTACACAATATGTACACATTCAAGGCTCCTGTTGGCTGGCTGTCATAGCATGTACACAATATGTACACATTCAAGGCAGACAGACAGACAGACAGACAGACAGACAGACAGACAGACAGACAGACAGACAGACAGACAGACAGACAGACAGACAGACAGACAGACAGACAGACAGACAGACAGACAGACAGACAGACAGACAGACAGACAGACAGACAGACAGACAGACAGACAGACAGACAGACAGACAGACAGACAGACAGACAGACAGACAGACAGACAGACAGACAGACAGACAGACAGACAGACAGACAGACAGACAGACAGACAGACAGACAGACAGACAGACAGACAGACAGACAGACAGACAGACAGACAGACAGACAGACAGACAGACAGACAGACAGACGGACAGACGGACAGACGGACAGACGGACAGACGGACAGACAGACAGACAGACAGACAGACAGACAGACCGACCACATATACCTACTGACACCAGACTGTGAAACGACCAGAGACCCGCTGTTCTCACCTCCACCATTTCCAGTGGTAAATCTTCATGCATTGCAAGCAACGTATGGACGCTAGACACGCAATACAGTCATCAGACTGCTGCTAACTTTAACTCGATATTCACGATACCATAACTAACTGGGCACGATACTTGCACTAGCTAGGCACGATACTCTAACTAACTGAGCACGCATCCGTCTCTAAATGTATATCTACATTTACTGGGTCAGTTTTATTTTTGTAAAAAAAATGTTCTTGAGATTTATTTCCTTTGGGATGTCAAGCTAGGAGATTGAGTTTAGCAAAACCAAGATTGGAAAATATTACGCGAATGTGGTAGACAATGTAGCATTTGGTGGTAGATATACACAGGGTAGCATTTGGTGGTAGATATAGGACATGGTAGCATTAGGTGGTAGATATATCACAGGGTAGCATTTGGTGGTAGATATAGACAGGGTAGCATTAGGTGGTAGATATATCACAGGGTAGCATTTGGTGGTAGATATAGACAGGGTAGCATTAGGTGGTAGATATAGACAGGGTAGCATTAGGTGGTAGATATAGACACTGTAGCATTTGGTGGTAGATATATCACAGGGTAGCATTAGGTGGTAGATATAGGACATAGTAGCATTAGGTGGTAGATATAGGACATAGTAGCATTTGGTGGTAGATATAGGACATAGTAGCATTAGGTGGTAAATATAGGACATAGTAGCATTTGGTGGTGTGTTGTCTAGACCAACTGACATATCAGTACCTGGTGTCATGACATGTCAATACCTGGTGTCATGACATGTCAATACCTGGTGTCATGACATATCAGTACCTGGTGTCATGACATTCACGTGCCTTAAATATAATCTCAACGTCAATGTGTAGGACAAGGTTTATAGTCCAGGGTTTTGATTTGTTTATTGTTGTCGTCACGTGTTTAAAATCTTGTATTTTGATTGGTCCGTGCCTCCACAAACTGCACTCTCATCGAATTCCTATGTCTTGTCCTGTATCTTGTCCTGTATCTTGTCCTGTGTCTTGTCCTATGTCTTGTCCTATGTCTTGTCCTGTTATTTGTTGGCTAAAAGATTGTCACAAAACTGTCACTCTCATGCTGACGTCTGTAACAACAAAATGTTGTAATGGGCTTTTAGCAGCCATCAGAGGGAGGGACGGGGTAAATGTGTGTGGGGGGTGGGGGGGGGCTCGATTGGAGAGCTGACGTTTTGCCCCCCCCCCCCCCTCCGTCACCGGAAACATTTGCAGCCTGTCTTGCCTCCACATAGATAATCATTGTCATTCAGATGGCATTCGTGTTGTCATTCAGATGACATTCGTGTTGTCATTCAGATGACATTCGTGTTGTCATTCAGATGGCATTCGTGTTGTCATTCAGATGACATGTATTCTCATTTAGATCACATTCGCATTTTCATTCGGATGTCATTCGTGTTGTCATTTAGATGTCTTCATTAAAATCCAACTTAATTACATAACTCCAACACAAAAGTAACACCACATTAAGCTACACCACTAATTAGCATTGAATTTAAATGGCCTTCTGAACTTTGTCTGATAGGATTAATCACGTCCTATTTTAGCCATTAAAACTAACAGTACATCTACCTCTGACATCTACCTCTGACATCTACCTCTGACACTTTTTATGAAAGAAACAAAATGACAAGAGTGCGGTCAATATTTGAAAGTTTAAAATGTCACTTTATACACGACAATCCGAGAGCCATATGACAGTCTCAGCTAATTAAGAGAAACTGGGGACCTCGACTTCTGGGTGAGAACTGTGGAAAGTTCCAGGCGTCGCCTCATTATCCGCTAGACGGTACTTAAGGTCATTATCAGCTCCTGGTGCTTCCTACCTGTCATTGTGACCACGTGACACAGGGTTTTAGCTGACCAATCAGAAGGCAGATTGGGAGGCTCTTAAGGCCACTCGCTAAATATAGAACAATGTAAGACAAGCACTAAAGGTGGTAGAACTCAGGTAATAAATATAGAAGACGATAATTACTAAAGATTGTAGAATGTAAAACCACTATGAAAGCTGGGGAAGTATTAACAAGATTGTAATTTACACGGCTAGTGAACAAGTAAAGCTTGAAGTGAAGTGAAGTGAAGAAAGTGGTGCTGAAATAACTTTGACTTCATTCTGTTGATTTGACCGGACCCAATACATGACCCCCATAGTTCAGAGGTCAAAGTTAACGATTTGTAGAGGACACAAGCGTTTGACAAAATGGCGGGAAAATTTGAATCAGACGTCACAGCAAGCATTTTTTTTACACCGGAATTAATTTAGTTTACCGTGAGATGAATTTGTTTACCACATAATGAATTTGTTTACCATTGAATGATTTTTTTTACCGTGAGATGAATTTGTTTACCACCGAATGAATTTGTTTACCACGAAATGAATTTGTTTACCACCGAATGAATTTGTTTACCGTGAGATGAATTTGTTTACCACCGAATGAATTTGTTTACCGTGAGATGAATTTGTTTACCACCGAATGAATTTGTTTACCGTGAAAACATTAGTTCAGTCGGCCAGCAGACGGACACAGGGTCCGGCTAATCCTCTTGGAGCTGCTAGCCTTCAGGATGTGTGACGTAGAAATCTGGCTTGAAACTGGATCTGTCCGTCCCCTGCCCCCTCCCTCATAAAGATACGAGTTTTTTCATCTGAATTCCTCCATTTCTAAATTTCTTCTCCATCTTCATATATATATATATATATATATATATATATATATATATATATATATATATATATATATATATATATATATATATATATTCGCTGTTTGTTGACATGCTTTTACCTTGCCATGTTTTTATTTAATCAGGCGCCTTTTGTCACAGCTCGTCTCCCTCAATCTGAGAATTACATTCTCTGTTTCCCTCCCCCCCCCCCCCCCCCACCCTCCCATTAGATTCTCTGTTTCCCTCCCATTAGCTACTCACATCCCATTACACCTCCCACACACAAACCCTGACCAGCTACCCCCCCCCCCCCACACACACACACCGTTACCTGTGAAACCTAGCCAATTTACACTTCCCTCCCATTCTCCCCCCCCCCCCCTCCACACACACACATAAAACCCTGACCCTGTGTGTTTAATACCCATTGCTGGGTTAAAATAAAACTTGATTATGATTGGTTCCTTGAGTCCGAGTGATATCAGCTAATCTGATCTAGTCATCATCGGTTGGCTGATTTTGGTCTACTTTTTTTTATGAGATTTTGGCCAACTTCTGTCTAATGAGATTTTGGCCAACTTCTGTCTAATGAGATTTTGGCCAACTTCTGTCTAATGAGATTTTGGCCAACTTCTGTCTAATGAGATTTTGGCCAACTTCTGTCTAATGAGATTTTGGCCAACTTCTGTCTAATGAGATTTTGGCCAACTTCTGTCTAATGAGATTTTGGCCAACTTCTGTCTAATGAGATTTTGGCCAACTTCAGTTTTGTGATATTTCGTCTAACTTCTGTTTTATGATATTTTGTCCACCTTTTGTATATGTGGAATGACTGCATCAAAACCTGCTAGCCTGTGAAATCGCTGCATCAAAACCTGCTAGCCTGTGGAATGACTGCATCAAAAACCTGCTAGCCTGTGGAATCATTACATCAAAAACCTGCTAGCTTGTGAAATCACTACATCAAAAACCTGCTAGTCTGTGGAATCAGAAAGACCCTGCTAATCCCTGACAGAAAAACAGACAGAGAAGACGTCGATTATTTTCTCATCATCTCGTTTATTTGCAGGAATTTTTAACGATGACAAAAATTGATGTGGAGTTTCCTCGAATGATATACTGAGAGGAAGAAAAAAATTCTATTTTTCATTTCATTTATCTTTCTTTACAGATCAAATAACAGAAGCCATACCCAGCTGTCCCGCCCCCCCCCCCCCCTCTATCAACACACCCAGTTGTCCCGTCCAGCCCCGCCCTATCCCCAAACTCAGTTGCCCCCCCCCCCCCCCTTCCCTGATCCTTCTATCTTGCTTGAAAATACATCGTGTGGTAAACAGAACCAATTTTATAATTGGCTTTAATCTCTAAATGTGTAGGAACCAGATAAGCTCAACTAATCCTATACACGCTAATCCACTCATAAGGTGAGTGATCTCGGCATCACGGTAGTCCATGACCCGTTTGTATCCACACATGACCCCCCTGTATCCACACATGACCCCCCCTGTATCCACACATGACCCCTGTATCCACACATCACCCGCCTGTATCCACACATGACCCCCCTGTATCCACACATGACCCCTGTATCCACACTTGACCCCTGTATCCTCACATGCCCCCCCCCCTGTATCCACACATGACCCCTGTATCCACACATGCCCCCCCCCTGTATCCACACTTGACCCCTGTATCCACACATGACCCCCCTGTATCCACACATCACCCCCCCCTTTATCCACCAATCCCCCCTACGTCCACACATGACCCCCCCCCCCTGTATCCACACATTACCCCCCCCCCCCTGTATCCACACATGACCCCCCTGTATCCACACATGACCCCCTGTATCCACACATGACCCCCCTGTATCCACACATGACCCCCTGTATCCACACATGACCCCCCTGTATCCCACATGACCCCCTGTATCCACACATGTCCCCTGTATCCACACATGACCCCCCTGTATCCACACATGACCCCCTGTATCCACACATGACCCCCCTGTATCCCACATGACCCCCTGTATCCACAAATGACCCCCCTGTATCCACACATGACCCGCCTGTATCCACACATGACCCCCCTGTATCCACACATGACCCCTGTATCCACACATGACCCCCTCTATCCACACATGACTCCTGTATCCACACATGACCCGCTGTATCCACACATGACCCGCTGTATCCACACATGACCCCCCCCTGTATCCACACATGACCCCTGTATCCACACATGCCTCCTGTATCCTCACATGACCCCCTGTATCCACACATGACCCCCCTGTATCCACACATGACCCGCGTATATCCACACATGACCCCCTGTATCCACACATGACCCCTGTATCCACACATGACCCCTGTATCCACACATGACCCCCTGTATCCACACATGACCCCTGTATCCACACATGACCCCCCTGTATCCACACATGACCCCCCTGTATCCACACATGACCCCACCCCTGTATCCACACATGACCCCTGTATCCACACATGACCCCTGTATCCACACTTGACCCCCTGTATCCACACATGACCCCTGTATCCACACATGACCCCCTGTATCCACACATGACCCAACCCCTGTATCCACACATGACCCCCTGTATCCACACATGACCCCCCTGTATCCACACATGACCCCCCTGTATCCACACTTGACCCCCCTTGTATCCACACATGACCCCCTGTATCCACACATGACCCCCTGTATCCACACATGACCCCCCTGTATCCATACATGACCACCCCCCCCCCCCTGTATCCACACATGACCACCCACCCCCTGTATCCACACATGACCACCCCCCCCCTGTATCCACACATGACCCCCCCCCTGTATCCACACATGACCCCCCTGTATCTACACATGACCCCCCTGTATCCACACATGACCCCCCTGTATCCACACTTGACCCCCCCTGTATCCACACATGACCCCCCTGTATCCATACATGACCACCCCCCCCCTGTATCCACACATGACCACCCCCCCCCCTTTATCCACACATGACCCCACCCCTGTATCCACACATGACCCTCCCTGTATCCACACTTGACCCTCCCTGTATCCACACATGACCTCCTGTTTCCACACATGACCCCCCCTGTATCCACACATGACCCCCTGTATCCACACATGACCCCCCCCCCTGTATCCACACATGACCCCCCCTGTATCCACACATGACCCCTATATCCACACATGACCCCTGTATCCACACTTGACCCCCCTATATCCACACATGACCCCTGTATCCACACATGACCCCTTTGTATCCTGGGCCCACTACCAACCATATTGAGTACGACCTTGAAATGTGAGTTTGTGTGTTTCTGGGTAGTTACTCATACTTTAACTAAATGTTAATAAACAAAACCCTTCTCTACACCACAACCACCCCCCACCCCACCCCGTCACATACACCCTACCCCCCACCTCAGCCCCCCCCCCCTTGCAATATCGAGACACCACGTGACTTGACTCAATGACGTCAGCATCCTTGGCCTTCTGTTAGAAGTGGGGAAAATTGGAAACTCCTTTTATCAGAAGTGACATTAAAATAACTTGGAATCAGCGAATTCAATTAGTTTAATTATTGTGATTAATTAAGCGATCAGCTTGATGCGACATTCCATGAAAGAGAAAATACTCCAGATATAACTTTTAATTTACGTTAATTTCCGTACATTCGATGCCTCTTGTATAGATATTTATTTTAGACAAACCTTGATTTCCTACTATTATTTTGGGAAAGGTCAATTTAAAAAACGAATGAAGACATAATTTGGCAATGGTTGGTATTTGAGTCCATTGTCTTCATAGGCGTAGCCACCCACTATGGCGCCTGGGGAGGTCTATCAAATCTTCCCCCCCCCCCAGATGGAAAGCTTTGCGACACTTTTTACCAGTCACTATCACACACATTTGAGATTGAAAACAATGAAATCAGTGTGTAAAGCACTGAGCCGTTTACTTTCTAGAAACTTTGACTGTGTTTATTCAATCTCCCAGCTTAAAATTAGCTTTTCGGTGTGTTTTCTACCACTTTTGCCGCCCCCTTTTGTCTTTTTATAACAATTGGTGTTTATTTTATATAACGATAACATTGCATTAGAGTTATAATAAATGTCTCAAGTAATTTTCCACCAACGGGTACTGTGCCAGAATTCTTGATCAGACTTTGCTGCTTAAAAGTAAAATTAATTGATTTTTTAAATATTTAAATAAAAAGGTAATGGTTTTTAGCTTGAATTAAAATGAGTGTTAGAAGTGTTGTAATGCATGCAATACAAATATCATTGATTGGTGTTTAATAGGTGTGAGGCTAATTCGATATTTGCCAGAGAAAGTCGATAGATATTCAGTGGTATCCGGTCCAATGTCTTTCATCCAACATTTAGCTCAGAGTGTTACAATAACGAAAATAATTTCTGCCGTCTGCCGGTCGTTGTTGGCGCGGTTCGAGCGAGTTCGATCTAATTGGTTTTTGTTGATTTTGTTTGTGGCGCATTAGAGCGTGTCTTACAGATATTGACAGGTAAACTAGAGCGTGTCTTACAGATATTGACACAGGTAAACTTGTCGGGACCGAGTAGACCAGTCTAGCCCGGCTGATGGGACTTTACAAAGCCGCTTTGTCTGAGGCGGTGGGCCACGTTTGTCATGGGAGATGGGCTAAGTGGGCTAGGTGGGCTAGGTGGGCTAAGTGGGCTAAGTGGGCTAATGGTTCGTTGATGGACAGGGCATGCGGAAGTTTGTTCAAATAAGGCAAGAAATATTTAGCACCTGTGTCGTGAGTACTTTGGTGGTGATAACCTTGGTGGTGAGCACTTTAGTGGTGAGTACTTTAGTGGTTTGCAACTTGATCAAATGGGGCTGTTTTTCTCAAGATAATTGTCAGGGACTCTAGTTGCTTTATCGTTGATCAAAAAGACTTGAAAATTATCAACTCTAAAAATGACTGTTGAAAAAAATCAACATTCAACACAAAAATAAACAAGATGCTGAGATAGTATGTTGTTTGGAAGGTTCTAAGACTGACGTCAGTAAAGGTGACGTAACAGATCAGACAGTAACGTGACCTACTGACACAATTAGCTAACTGGTAATTACGTGTTTTGTTGGTACACCAATCAATTAATTGCTCCAACCGTCTAGTCGACCACTTTTGTTACCGTCCACGACAAGCATGTCAGGCTGACCCGGTCACAGTGCTGCCACCCTAACTCCCCCACCCTAGCTCCCCCACCCTAGCTCCCCCACCCTAGCTCCACCACCCTAGCTCCCCCACCCTAGCTCCCCCACCCTAGCTCCACCACCCTAGCTCCCCCACCCTAGCTCCCCCACCCTTTCTACCCCCACCCTAGCTCCCCCCACCCTAGCTCCCCCACCCTAGCTCCCCCACCCTAACTCCCCCACCCTAGCTCCCCCACCCTAGCTCCCCCACCCTAGCTCCACCACCCTAGCTCCCCCACCCTAGCTCCCCCACCCTAGCTCCACCACCCTAGCTCCCCCACCCTAGCTCCCCCACCCTTTCTACCCCCACCCTAGCTCCCCCCACCCTAGCTCCCCCACCCTAGCTCCCCCACCCTAGCTCCCCCACCCTAGCTCCCCCCACCTTGGCTCCCCCCACTCTAGCTCCCCCACCCTCTCCCCCACCCTAGCTCCCCCACCCTAGCTCCCCCACCCTAGCTCCCCCACCCTAGCTCCCCCACCCTTGCTCCCCCCACCTTAGTTCCCCCACCCTAGCTCACCCACCCTTTCTCCCCCCACCCTAGCTCCCCCCACCTTAGCTCCCCCACCATAGCTCCCCCCACCTTGGCTCCCCCCACCTTAGCTCCCCCACCCTAGCTCCCCCACCCTTTCTACCTCCACCCTAGCTCCCCCACCCTAGCACCCCCACCATTTCTACCCCCACAGCTCCCCCACCCTAGCTCCCCCACCCTAGCTCCCCCACCCTAGCTCCACCACCCTAGCTCCCCCACCCTAGCTCCCCCACCCTAGCTCCCCCCACCCTAGCTCCCCCACCCTAGCTCCCCCACCCTAGCTCCCCCCACCTTGGCTCCCCCCACTCTAGCTCCCCCACCCTCTCCCCCACCCTAGCTCCCCCCACCCTAGTTTCCCCACCCTAGCTCCCCCACCCTTTCTACCCCCACCCTAGCTCCCCCCACCTTAGCTCCCGCACCATAGCTCCCCCCACCTTGGCTCCCCCCACCTTAGCTCCCCCACCCTAGCTCCCCCACCTTAGCTCCCCCACCATAGCTCCCCCCAGCTTGGCTCCCCCCCACCCTAGCTCCCCCACCCTTTCTACCCCCACCCTAGCTCCCCCACCCTAGCACCCCCACCATTTCTACCCCCACCTTAGCTCCCCCACCCTAGCTCCACCACCCTAGCTCCCCCACCCTTTCTACCCCCACCCTAGCTCCCCCACCCTTTCTACCCTCACCCTAGCTCCCCCACCCTTGCTCCCCCCCCCCCCCCCCCCCGCTGTCTGCCTCGCGCCTGAATACACACAGAGACGAATTGAATTAGCCACAAAAACTGTAAACATGTGAAAAATTGGCCGAGAATTGGAGGTTCAATTTAGCACAAGATTTTCCCCCTGACGGGTTTTCGTAGAGGGTGAAGATGACATTCATGCTAGAGCTTTAGATGACAATCTACAGATGTCATTGACATCTATACTTCAGCTATAGATGACACCAGGAACTGATGATGACATCCAGAGCTTTAGATGACAACTACAGCTATCATTGACATCTATACTTCAGCTATAGATGACACCAGGAACTGATGACATCCAGAGCTTTAGATGACAACTAAAGCTGTAGATTAAATTCGGAACCGGTAAACGTAACAGGTCACCAAGGACAAAATTCCTGCTGAAGGTCAAGGCCGTAACTCCTGATCAAAGGACACAAACATGTAAAAAAAAATCCGGATATTGCAAAAAAAAAATGGAAAACAAAACTTGCTCTCATGTTTGTTTCTAGGCGGAGTTTTCTTTTCGCTTATGCAAAAAAAAAGTTGAGTGTTGCAGAAAAGCAACTCGATCCAAATGATACACTAGAAACCAAAAACTTTAAAATCTTTTCAAACATTTTCTGTTAAGGTGTGTCAATATCGACACAAAAAACGTTAAAATATAATGGCTGTTATATTATTTTTTTCTTAATCTCATTGATGGATTTCGTCCTGAAATTGTGAGGGATTATCGTCCTGAAATTGTGAGGGATTATCGTCCGATCCGACAGGTGATGGAGTGTCCCCAGACCCCCCGGGCCGCGGGGCCAGACGTGACCTGTTCATCGTCCACACCGGTCCATTTCAAGGTCAGCTCGGTGCAGAACTGGAATCTCCCCTCCATCGGGGCGGCATCATTCCAGTTCATGTGTTGTCCACATCTGTAGGTTTTCACATCTCTGTGAATTTGTGGGAAACGTTGACATTCTACATTAAGTGCTACAAACTTATGGGAAAAGTTGACATTCTACATTGAGGGCTACAAACTTGTGGGAAAAGTTGACATTCTACATTGAGGGCTACAAACTTTGATCTCCACCCAAAACTTACGTCAGGGAAATGAACTCGACAAGAAATTAAACAATTGAGGAAATTCTTCCCAATTTAATCAACGTATATAGTTGTAGCCTTTGGTTGTGTGTGTTTACATGGAGTGAGAAGTGTTCACGTGAGGTGTGTCAGTTGATGTGTGACAGAGCGTGTGCTAGGGTGTGTGGACAGCGAGAGGACGTGTTGTGTGCTGCGGTGTAAAGTATTGTTGCATCGTATTTTCTGTATTATCTTCCTCTTATAATTAAACTCTACATTTTTATTTAGTATCAGCATTAGTATTGTCAAGTACAAGGCAAGTTTTTACAAGACCCGGTTTCGAACAACGAAAACAAGCAGACGTTCGCTGAAAAAACGACACAATGTTGACACAATGTTGACACAATGTTGACACAATGTTGACACAATGTTGACACAAAAGTTGCAGCCCTAGGGCTCCAAGGTGTCAAGTATTTCAACCTATTGCATCAACATCAATCTATCAACATGAATCAACCCACACTATCAACATGAATCAACCCACACTATCATCATGAATCAACCCCCCCCCTCCCATCAACATGAATCAACCCCCACTATCAACATGAATCAACCCACACTATCATCATGAATCAACCCCCCCCCCCCCTCCCATCAACACGAATCAACCCCCACTATCAACACGAATCAACCCCCCCTCCCATCAACATGAATAAGCCCTTAGTATCAACATGAATCAACCCCCACTATCATCATGAATCAACCCCCCCCCCTCCCATCAACATGAATAAGCCCTTAGTATCAACATGAATCAACCCACACTATCAACACGAATCAATCCCCCCCCTCCTCATCAACATGAATAAGTCCACACTATCGAGATGTATCAACCCCCACTATCAACATTTATCGACCCCCATATCAGCATGAATCAACCCCCCCCCCCCCCATCTCTAACCCCACCCCCCCCCCCCCCATCAATTGTGTCCAAATGACATGCTCCAACAATTTTTCTCCCTAGCCAATGTTTCGTCTTCCCGCCGCTTTGTCCTAATTTAACTAATTTCCATCCCGTGTCTTCTGAAAAGTCTAGAGCCAAACTTCAATTAAAAACTTAAACCTGCATCACAAACGGAACAAATAGCGTGGATAAGTTGCAGATCGTATCGCCTGTCTCCTGTTTTTTCCTGATACACGATGCCTCATTTATTTACCTAATTTTCTTCACAAATAATTTTGTTAAAAAAGTGAATGAAATTTTTTAATCTTAATTAAGTTAGTTCATTAACGTTCACGATATCCGACATAATGACGTTCGGAAATCAATGTGTCTATTTTAGAATTGTTTCCTCAACTTAAAGAAAAGGCAGTCGGACGCTATAGGCTGTCCCACACAGTCGGAACTTGTGGCTAGTCTCTCCACATCCACACCTATCATTGTGTGGCCACATCCACACCTATCATTGTGTGGCTAGGTCTCTCCACATCCACACCTATCATTGTGTGGCTAACTCTCTCCACATCCACACCTATCATTGTGTGGCCAGGTCTCTCCACATCCACACCTATCATTGTGTGGCCACATCCACACCTATCATTGTGTGGCTAGGTCTCTCCACATCCACACCTATCATTGTGTGGCTAGGTCTCTCCACATCCACACCTATCATTGTGTGGCTAGGTCTCTCCACATCCACACCTATCATTGTGTGGCCACATCCACACCTATCATTGTGTGGCTAACTCTCTCCACATCCACACCTATCATTGTGTGGCTAGGTCTCTCCACATTCACACCTATCATTGTGTGGCTAGGTCTCTCCACATCCACACCTATCATTGTGTGGCTAGGCTCTCCACATCCACACCTATCATTGTGTGGCTAGGTCTCTCCACATTCACACCTATCATTGTGTGGCTAGGCTCTCCACATCCACACCTATCATTGTGTGGCTAGGTCTCTCCACATCCACACCTATCATTGTGTGGTTAGGTCTCTCCACATCCACACCTATCATTGTGTGGCTAGGTCTCTCCACATCCACACCTATCATTGTGTGGCTAGGTCTCTCCACACCCACACCTATCATTGTGTGGCCACATCCACACCTATCATTGTGTGGCTAGGTCTCTCCACATCCACACCTTTCATTGTGTGGCCACATCCACACCTATCATTGTGTGGCTAGGTCTCTCCACACCCACACCTATCATTGTGTGGCCAGGTCTCTCCACATCCACACCTATCATTGTGTGGCTAGGTCTCTCCACATCCACACCTATCATTGTGTGGCTAAGTCTCTCCACATCCACACCTATCATTGTGTGGCTAGGCTCTCCACATCCACACCTATCATTGTGTGGCTAGGCTCTCCACATCCACACCTATCATTGTGTGGCTAGGCTCTCCACATCCACACCTATCATTGTGTGGCTAGGCTCTCCACATCCACACCTATCATTGTGTGGCTAGGCTCTCCACATCCACACCTATCATTGTGTGGCTAGGCTCTCCACATCCACACCTATCATTGTGTGGCTAGGCTCTCCACATCCACACCTATCATTGTGTGGCTAGGCTCTCCACATCCACACCTATCATTGTGTGGCCACATCCACACCTATCATTGTGTGGCTAGGCTCTCCACATCCACACCTATCATTGTGTGGCTATGTCTCTCCACATCCACACCTATCATTGTGTGGCTAGTCTCTCCACACCCACACCTATCATTGTGTGGCTAGGTCTCTCCACACCCACACCTATCATTGTGTGGCTAGGTCTCTCCACATCCACACCTATCATTGTGTGGCTAACTCTCTCCACATCCACACCTATCATTGTGTGGCTAACTCTCTCCACATCCACACCTATCATTGTGTGGCTAGGTCTCTCCACACCCACACCTATCATTGTGTGGCCACATCCACACCTATCATTGTGTGGCTAGGTCTCTCCACATCCACACCTTTCATTGTGTGGCCACATCCACACCTATCATTGTGTGGCTAGGTCTCTCCACACCCACACCTATCATTGTGTGGCTAGGTCTCTCCACATCCACACCTATCATTGTGTGGCTAGGTCTCTCCACATCCACACCTATCATTGTGTGGCTAAGTCTCTCCACATCCACACCTATCATTGTGTGGCTAGGCTCTCCACATCCACACCTATCATTGTGTGGCTAGGTCTCTCCACATCCACACCTATCATTGTGTGGCTAGGTCTCTCCACATCCACACCTATCATTGTGTGGCTAGGTCTCTCCACATCCACACCTATCATTGTGTGGCTAAGTCTCTCCACATCCACACCTATCATTGTGTGGCTAGGCTCTCCACATCAACACCTATCATTGTGTGGCTAGGCTCTCCACATCCACACCTATCATTGTGTGGCTAGGCTCTCCACATCCACACCTATCATTGTGTGGCTAGGCTCTCCACATCCACACCTATCATTGTGTGGCTAGGCTCTCCACATCCACACCTATCATTGTGTGGCTAGGCTCTCCACATCCACACCTATCATTGTGTGGCTAGGCTCTCCACATCCACACCTATCATTGTGTGGCTAGGCTCTCCACATCCACACCTATCATTGTGTGGCTAGGCTCTCCACATCCACACCTATCATTGTGTGGCTAGGCTCTCCACATCCACACCTATCATTGTGTGGCTAGGCTCTCCACATCCACACCTATCATTGTGTGGCCACATCCACACCTATCATTGTGTGGCTAGGCTCTCCACATCCACACCTATCATTGTGTGGCTAGGTCTCTCCACATCCACACCTATCATTGTGTGGCTAACTCTCTCCACATCCACACCTATCATTGTGTGGCTAACTCTCTCCACATCCACACCTATCATTGTGTGGCTAGGTCTCTCCACATCCACACCTATCATTGTGTGGCTAACTCTCTCCACATCCACACCTATCATTGTGTGGCTAGGTCTCTCCACATCCACACCTATCATTGTGTGGCTAAGTCTCTCCACATCCACACCTATCATTGTGTGGCTAGGTCTCTCCACATCAACACCTATCATTATGTGGCTAGGTCTCTCCACATCAACACCTATCATTATGTGGCTAGGTCTCTCCACATCCACACCTATCATTGTGTGGCTAGGTCTCTCCACATCCACACCTATCATTGTGTGGCTAAGTCTCTCCACATCCACACCTATCATTGTGTGGCCACATCCACACCTATCATTGTGTGGCTAAGTCTCTCCACATCCACACCTATCATTGTGTGGCTAAGTCTCTCCACATCCACACCTATCATTGTGTGGCTAAGTCTCTCCACATCCACACCTATCATTGTGTGGCTAACTCTCTCCACATCCACACCTATCATTGTGTGGCTAGTCTCTCCACATCCACACCTATCATTGTGTGGCCACATCCACACCTATCATTGTGTGGCTAGGTCTCTCCACATCCACACCTATCATTGTGTGGCTAGGTCTTTCCACATCCACACCTATCATTATATGGCTAGTCTCTCCACATCCACACCTATCATTATATGGCTAGTCTCTCCACATCCACACCTATCATTATATGGCTAGTCTCTCCACATCCACACCTATCATTGTGTAAGAGTGATGAATTAGACACCCCCAGACCAGTCCTAATCAGCTTCATTAATTCTCCACAATATTAAAGAAATCCCAGAACTAGGGGAGTTAAGTCGGCCATTACAGTCTTGTTGTGAGTTGTTTCCCTGTATCACCCAATAGATCCCGCTGATAGCGAAGTGAATCCAATCGTCCTGAGGAGATGTCATCTTGTTGTGATTAGACGACCACAGGCTTACAGTAGAGTCTTATGGCTGGTGTCTGGGGGTCGGGCTGAGTACAGCTCAGGGGGTGGGGGACATAGACACAAGGGTTGGGGGATAGTCGGAGACACGAGGTGGGGGAGGAGACACGAGGTGGGGGAGGAGACACGAGGGGTGGGGACAGAGACACGCAGGGGTGGGGGGATAGTCGGAGACACGAGGGGGTGGGGGACATAGACACAAGGGTTGGGGATAGGCCCGAGGGGGTGGGGATAGAGAAACGAAAGGGTGAGGGGTTGGGGGACATAGACACGAGGGCTGGGTAGAGTAAATGAACGTGAAGATATTTTTGATGAAATATTTATCAGTTTGAAGAAGTCAAACAAGGCTATTACACAGGGTCTATGGCGTCACAGTTTTATTTTTGTTTGGTCCTGATTGGCCTCATGAGGACAGAAACTTTGTGGATCTGGGTCAAGGTCGGGCTAGTTGTTGGACTCACTGGCGTCCGTGGGCAGAGTTTCTTTCTGGCATTTCCAGAAGGAGGGGGGAAGGGGGGGGGGAGCAGCCCTTCGTCCCCACACCCGGAAGTTGTTGGGAAAAAAAAAATTTTATAATATATATTTATATACATTATACTTTAACCTGTGCTGTGTGTCACGTCCCCCGCACCTCCCCGCATTAACACCTCTATATCACCTCACCCCCACATTAACACCTCTACATCACCTCACCCCCACATTAACACCTCTACATCACCTCTCACCCCACACCCCCACAGTACTTCTCGCCAATTTCTCAAGCTACCAGAAGAAGAAAAAACTCCCACAAGACAGTTCCATTTTGTTGTCCTCTCTAGCCGGCTTAAATAATCGTGGGGAAATTGGAGCCGGCAAATGAATCGACTGGAGCCGGCAAATGTATCTATTGGAGCCGGCAAATAGATCTACTGGAGCCAGCGAATAGATCTATTGGAGCCAGCGAATGAATCAAACTGCCTCGATAAGAAACTTGATGTCTTGAACAGACACGGACGCAGGATGGCACATCTACACATTGGTCAACTGTTGACATCTACACATTGGTCAGCTGTTGACATCTACACATTGGTCAACTGTTGACATCTACACATTGGTCAGCTGTTGACATCTACACATTGGTCAACTGTTGACATCTACACATTGGTCAGCTGTTGACATCTACACATTGGTCAACTGTTGACATCTACACATTGGTCATTTGTTTCTACACATTGGTCAACTGTTTCCATATATTCGTTTTGAAACTATGTTTTAGGCATGTTAACCCGTAGACTGTATAAATCATCTAATCATTCACTTCGTGTTCAACAAACGAATAATGTGCTACCCATAATGTGCTACCCATAATGTGCTACCCATAATGTGCTACCCATAATGTGCTACCCATAATGTGCTACCCATAATGTGCTACCCATAATGTGCTACCCATAATGTGCTACCTATAATGTGCTACCCATAATGTGCTACCTATAATGTGCTACCTATAATGTGCTACCCATAATGTGCTACCCATAATGTGCTACCTATAATGTGCTACCCGTAATGTGCTACCCATAATGTGCTACCCATAATGTGCTACCCATAATGTGCTACCCATAATGTGCTACCCATAATGTGCAACCCATAATGTGCTACCTTTCACCAGCAGCCCATATCCCATTTCTCGCCTCCAACACAAACTAAAGCTCGCAATTAACCCCCTCGCTACCGGACTCATAATTAACCCTCTAGGCCCCTAACGGCTGAAGAAGAATGATAAACATTCCATTAACCCTATACTGACAGGATGACATTTTGCTTCCGATAAAACAAGTCGTAATGGCACCGGAAGCTTGAGCTACACTTGCGATATGCAAATCAGGCTGGCCGGAACGAGGCTAGGAGAGTAAGACAGGGGGAGGACAATTGCTGACTTAAACACTTCATCAAAGACCATTTTGGTAGGAAAAAAATTGTTGTTCGATAGGACGGACGAGGGCAGTGTTATCTACTTGGTTGTCTGGTAGGGCACACACAGAGAGATAGTGCTAGGGTTTAAACCCTGCGTTGGACATAGAAAAAGAAATCAAAGAGGAAATGTTTAGCGATCTTAGGATAAATTAACTTTGTCGAGATTACTATTTTATGTCCGATTCATGACGTCAAAACATAACTTATCAAGTAAAAAATGTGGGGCTGTGATTGGTAGATGGCGGCTAGTCAATAATAGGTGAAGTAGAGTTTACCTGGTTCAAAAGTGTATTAAAATACTAATCTCCCATCAATTAATCAACCAGAAAATAGATATCTCAGGATTACATCTCTCTAAAGAGAACATTAATCCAAGATTAAATCTGTCTAATGAGAACTAGAGCCGTTAAATATTCTAAGTAACTTTTACTTAACTATATTTTAAAGTAAGGGATACCTTATTATATTTTAAAGTAACTGCTACCTAATTATATTTTAAAGAAAATGTTACCTACTTTTATTTTAAAGTAAGGGTTACCTAACTTTAATTTTTAAAAACTGGAGTTATGTAACTTAGACTAAGTCGTAGTTTTCTTGTCTTCGGAAAAACCCGAATCAATCATTTGGACGATTCCATTTTCCCCTGGGCAAGGGGTGAAAGACGACAGACAAGCTAGTTAACGATCTGTCTTCTGCTGGTAATGGCCAGTACCATCTGCCTATCTGGCCAAATTTTCCTCATGACGCGTAAAGTTTGGTTTGTCCTATTACACATAATTAGGTTACATTCTGAGACATTCTATTAAAATACGACAACAGCTCAAATAGAGTTTGTACTTTTAAAAATGCAAGTGAGTCGTCATACTTTTTGTACCCACCCCACTCCCCTTCCTGTCATTACACATCGCCACATCGTAGAGTGTGACATTATTTATAGACAACCCATTTAGCAGTACAGATATAGGCCTAATTATTATAATATGATCGCCAAACAATGGAAGGGGAATAACAAAGGTTAACTCTAATTTAAACAGCAATAACGCGATTACCTCCCTTAGAACGTGTCTTGTTTGAAATTTTTTTTTTAAATTGTCCTGCTTGCGGCCCTTGTTGGGGCGAAACTAATTCTTCTTGTGTACAATTGTTAGTGTAATTAAATAAGCAAGGGAGCTTTCAACATTTAATACAATGCTAGAACTATTTAAAGTACCACTTCCGGACATCGAAAGTACTTGAAAATTAAAATGAATCAAAATATAAACATAATCTAGATTCTAAACTTTATTTATGAATTTATTTTTCTACTTAACTTAAAACTGTTGTTTTTCTTGTTCCCACAGAAATTGGGTAGATAAAAAGATGAAAAAAAAAAGATTCCTTAAACCGAATTGGTATTCCTGTAATGGGAAGTAACCGGGAAGGTTGTTATTAAAACGTCGAAAACGTTTGCAGTTTCTAATTTTTTTATTATTTTACAAACTTTTAACTTGATTGCTTTGTGTATGTCGTCCGTCCGTTATCTTCCGGAACCCGATAGTGTAATTTCATCCATTTCTACCAAACCGATTGTTTCAAACTTGACGTAATGTTCACGAAATATATTTAAAGTGCTAACATTGGCGTTCTATTTACACAATTTGGTGCGTTCATTTGGTGCGCGTGTCTTTCTAGCTAATCGATTCTACTTAAATGAACTGTTTTCCCTTCAATCTCCTCGAACATTCTTATAACAGCAGGGGGGGGGCACTTTTATAGAAATATACAAGTCTGTGACTAGTCCGCTAGGTTTTAAGAAAACACATAGAAGTTGTTTTTTTTTTTTAAAACATGGTTTATAAAAGATATAAAATTAATAAAATTCTGAAGGTTTTTTGAGAAATCAGAAATAGAGCGAAATAGCCCTTTATAAAACACGATTTTTACAAACATTTTAAATAGAATAGAAAAATAATACATATAAAACTATCAAATGTTTATGTTTTTTAACATATCGGTTAAAGAGTAGAGTATTACCTCATCACTAAAAAGTTGAGAGAATCATGAGTAAAAGATTTTAAACTTATGTATCAAATTTTGTCTGTCTAACTGAAACGGTAATCAAGGTATCTGTATTTTAGATACCAGGGATAAATCACCACTTCCGGATATCGGAGGTCACAGAAAAATGAAATGCCTTTTCATGCACAACCATATTCTCTAGCTTTAAAAACGAAGGACACACATACACACAGACATACGGACAAGATTGCAAAACTATGTTTTTCCGACTCAGGGAGCCCTAAAATCTCGTTGTTGTTTTGTTTGTTTTTTTGCACGATTACAAGACTTTCTCTATACTTCGTATATACGAGAAAGTAAAAACGAATAAGGCATCCGATAAAGTTAATTACTTGATCTCGTGGTTATCGGATTATCCTCCCACCTGTAGCCAGGTAATTACCGACGCTTAATCTGCTTGATGTAAGTACCAACCGGCCTTCCACGAAGTTGTTTAAAGTATCTACCAGCTCTATACTCGGCGATGTGTAGGCTTGTTGTACCAATTCAACAACTTAGGGCGAAGGCATGTTTTTACCAATGCATTGACAAAGATTGTGGCGTTTGTTTTATTGCTTCATCCGTAGGTATACTTGAATGTATACTCGTGGTATACTTGAATGTATACCCTTGGTATACTTGATGCCATAGCGACTGTCAAACAGCAATGAGCTCGGATGAAGCCCGGATTGTTCCACACCAAAAGCCTGTAACATCACACCAACAGCCTGTAACATCACACCAACAGCCTGTAACATCACACCAACAGCCTGTAACATCACACCAACAGCCTTTAACATCACACCAACAGCCTGTAACATCACACCAACAGCCTGTAACATCACACCAACAGCCTTTAACATCACACCAACAGCCTGTAATATCACACCAACAGCCTGTAACATCACACCAACAGCCTGTAACATCACACCAACAGCCTGTAACATCACACCAACAGCCTGTAACATCACACCAACAGCCTGTAACATCACACCAACAGCCTGTAACATCACACCAACAGCCTGTAACATCACACCAACAGCCTGTAACATCACACCTACAGCCTGTAACATCACACCAACAGCCTGTAACATCACACCAACAGCCTGTAACATCACACCAACAGCCTGTAACATCACACCAACAGCCTGTAACATCACACCAACAGCCTGTAACATCACACCAACAACCCGTAACATCACACCAACAGCCTGTAACATCACACCAACAGCCCGTAACATCACACCAACAGCCTGTAACATCACACCAACAGCCTGTAACATCACACCAACAGCCTGTAACATCACACTAACAGCCTGTAACATCACACCAACAGCCTGTAACATCACACTAACAGCCTGTAACATCACACCAACAGCCTGTAACATCACACCAACAGCCTGTAACATCACACCAGCAGCCTGTAACATCACACCACAGGCTGTAACATCACACCAATGTTACGGGGAAAGTTTGGTGTGTTCAACTCTCCGTGAGGTGTTCACTCTCTGTGCTGCACGTGAGCAGGTTTCCTGTTCCCATTAGGCTGCGATCTGCGTGATGCCTATGTTGTCGCGTGCCCTGGTTGAAGTCCCATGAGCAGGTCCTCACAATCCCTCCCCCCTTGTATATAGTTCTAAATGACCCCCCCCCCCTTTTTTTTCATTAGCTTGATTGGTACAAGAGAATTGTAAGGGTAAGAGAGTATGTGTGGTGTGAGTGTGGTGTGAGGGTGGTGTGAGGGTACGAGAGTATGTGGTGTGTGAGAGTGGTGTGAGGGTGGTGTGAGGGTGGTGTGAGGGTGGTGTGAGGGTAGTATGAGGGTACGAGAGTATGTGGTGTGAGGGTGATGTGAGGGTGGTGTGAGGGTACGAGAGTATGTGTGGTGTGAGGGTGGTGTGAGGGTGGTGTGAGGGTGGTGTGAGGGTGGTGTGAGGGTAGTATGAGGGTACGAGAGTATGTGGTGTGAGGGTGGTGTGAGGGTCGTGTGAGGGTGGTGTGAGGGTGGTGTGAGGGTGGTGTGAGGGTGGTGTGAGGGTACGAGAGTATGTGGTGTGAGGGTGGTGTGAGGGTGGTGTGAGGGTGGTGTGAGGGTCGTGTGAGGGTGGTGTGAGGGTGGTGTGAGGGTGGTGTGAGGGTGGTGTGAGGGTGGTGTGAGGGTGGTGTGAGGGTCGTGTGAGGGTGGTGTGAGGGTGGTGTGAGGGTGGTGTGAGGGTACGAGAGTATGTGGTGTGAGGGTGGTGTGAGGGTGGTGTGAGGGTCGTGTGAGGGTGGTGTGAGGGTGGTGTGAGGGTGGTGTGAGGGTGGTGTGAGGGTGGTGTGAGGGTGGTGTGAGGGTGGTGTGAGGGTGGTGTGAGGGTACGAGAGTATGTGGTGTGAGGGTGGTGTGAGGGTGGTGTGAGGGTGGTGTGAGGGTAGTATGAGGGTACGAGAGTATGTGGTGTGAGGGTGGTGTGAGGGTCGTGTGAGGGTGGTGTGAGGGTAGTGTGAGGGTACGAGAGTATGTGGTGTGAGGGTGGTGTGAGGGTCGTGTGAGGGTGGTGTGAGGGTAGTGTGAGGGTGGTGTGAGGGTGGTGTGAGGGTGGTGTGAGGGTACGAGAGTATGTGGTGTGAGGGTGGTGTGAGGGTGGTGTGAGGGTGGTGTGAGGGTGGTGTGAGGGTGGTGTGAGGGTACGAGAGTATGTGGTGTGAGGGTGGTGTGAGGGTGGTGTGAGGGTGGTGTGAGGGTGGTGTGAGGGTGGTGTGAGGGTGGTGTGAGGGTGGTGTGAGGGTGGTGTGAGGGTACGAGAGTATGTGGTGTGAGGGTGGTGTGAGGGTGGTGTGAGGGTGGTGTGAGGGTACGAGAGTATGTGGTGTGAGGGTGGTGTGAGGGTGGTGTGAGGGTACGAGAGTATGTGGTGTGAGGGTGGTGTGAGGGTGGTGTGAGGGTACGAGAGTATGTGGTGTGAGGGTGGTGTGAGGGTGGTGTGAGGGTGGTGTGAGGGTGGTGTGAGGGTGGTGTGAGGGTAGTGTGAGGGTGGTGTGAGGGTGGTGTGAGGGTGGTGTGAGGGTACGAGAGTATGTGGTGTGAGGGTGGTGTGAGGGTGGTGTGAGGGTGGTGTGAGAGTGGTGTGAGGGTGGTGTGAGGGTGGTGTGAGGGTGGTGTGAGGGTGGTGTGAGGGTGGTGTGAGGGTGGTGTGAGAGTGGTGTGAGGGTGGTGTGAGGGTGGTGTGAGGGTGGTGTGAGGGTGGTGTGAGGGTGGTGTGAGAGTGGTGTGAGGGTGGTGTGAGGGTACGAGAGTATGTGGTGTGAGGGTGGTGTGAGGGTGGTGTGAGGGTGGTGTGAGGGTGGTGTGAGGGTGGTGTGAGGGTACGAGAGTATGTGTGGTGTGAGGGTGGTGTGAGGGTGGTGTGAGGGTACGAGAGTATGTGTGGTGTGAGGGTGGTGTGAGGGTGGTGTGAGGGTGGTGTGAGAGTGGTGTGAGGGTGGTGTGAGGGTGGTGTGAGGGTGGTGTGAGGGTGGTGTGAGGGTGGTGTGAGGGTGGTGTGAGGGTGGTGTGAGGGTGGTGTGAGGGTGGTGTGAGGGTACGAGAGTATGTGTGGTGTGAGGGTGGTGTGAGGGTGGTGTGAGGGTACGAGAGTATGTGTGGTGTGAGGGTGGTGTGAGGGTCGTGTGAGGGTGGTGTGAGGGTGGTGTGAGGGTGGTGTGAGGGTGGTGTGAGGGTGGTGTGAGGGTACGAGAGTATGTGTGGTGTGAGGGTGGTGTGAGGGTGGTGTGAGGGTACGAGAGTATGTGTGGTGTGAGGGTGGTGTGAGGGTGGTGTGAGGGTGGTGTGAGAGTGGTGTGAGGGTGGTGTGAGGGTGGTGTGAGGGTGGTGTGAGGTACGAGAGTATGTGGTGTGAGGGTGGTGTGAGGGTGGTGTGAGGGTGGTGTGAGGGTACTAGAGTATGTGGTGTGAGGGTGGTGTGAGGGTGGTGTGAGGGTACGAGAGTATGTGGTGTGAGGGTGGTGTGAGGGTGGTGTGAGGGTGGTGTGAGGGTGGTGTGAGGGTGGTGTGAGGGTGGTGTGAGGTACGAGAGTATGTGGTGTGAGGGTGGTGTGAGGGTGGTGTGAGGGTGGTGTGAGGTACGAGAGTATGTGGTGTGAGGGTGGTGTGAGGGTGGTGTGAGGGTGGTGTGAGGGTGGTGTGAGGGTGGTGTGAGGGTGGTGTGAGGGTGGTGTGAGGGTGGTGTGAGGGTGGTGTGAGGGTACGAGAGTATGTGGTGTGAAGGTTTTTTCATGAACAAAAGATGTGAGTTTGTGGCGTCGTAAGCAAGGTTGTGACGTTTTAGTTCAGACTTCGAGGTCCGAACTACCCCTACGGTCCAGCCGGGTACTGCCCTGCGTACAGTGGGGTACTGCCCTGCGTACAGCCGGGTACTGCCCTGCGTACAGCGGGGTACTGCCCTGCGTACAGTGGGGTACTACCCTGCGTACAGCCGGGTACTACCCTGCGTACAGCTGGGTACTGCCCTGCGTACAGTAGGGTGGAAGATAAGCCTGGTGAGACTTTCGGGTGCATTGGTAGACAATTTTTAGGTTGTAGACAGAAGTGTGACGTCATTTTAGGGGTGGGGGAGGGTCTGACATTTTTTAAGGACGTGTGACTATGGGGATGGGAGGGGGGTAAAATTGTCTTAAAAAGCGTGACGTCATTTATAAGTGACCCCCTAACGTACATCAACAAATAACAAAGCAATTTTGGACACAGGAAGCAACCAGACAAGCAATTTTATTTTGATTATGTCTATTCTAACAACAATTTTATTTGTTTCTGTCTTTCTAACAACAATTTGATTTGATTCTGTCTATTCTAACAACAATTTGATTTGATTCTGTCTATTCTAACAACAATTTGATTTGATTCTGTCTATTTTAACAACAATTTGATTTTATTCTGTCTATTCTAACAACAATATGATTTGATTCTGTTTATTCTAACAACAATTTGATTTGATTCTGTCTATTCTAACAACAATTTGATTTGATTCTGTCTATTCTAACAAAAAGGTTGGCACTTTAAGCAACTTTTCACTACACAAAATTTATTTATAGAGTTTAGTACATGTCTTAAGTCATTCGTGATGATACAATCATTAAATTATTGATTTGTATCACAATCATTAATTTATTGATCACACTCATATTTCCGATGGTAAATTATCGGTCTTAAATAGATCTCAATATCTCGTCCATAGAACTGGACCTTTACATGCAGTGGCCAAGTGGCCATATACAGGCACTGGCCAAGTGGCCATATACAGGCACTGGTCAAGTGGCCATATACAGACACTGGTCAAGTGGCCATATACAGGCACTGGTCAAGTGGCCATATACAGGCACTGGCCAAGTGGCCATATACAGAAAATGATTAAAGCAAGAGCTAAATGATGATGGGATAAGTAAAACAATGACTGACACGCTGATCCGAAATCAGACACGACAATACGAAACATTATTTTTACTCTGACCGTTTAAGATCGTTGCATTCAAACCAAAACTCGATATTGAATATACAAATGTTGCGATACAAAAGAGGGTTTTGATGAAAGCCAAAACTCTCGATATTGATTATACAAATGTTGCGATACAAAAGATGGTTTTGATGAAAACAAAAGCACACAAGGGACTGGTCTCAGGTCCTGCCTCGCTCAGGTCCTACCTCTTGTTACCATGGTTACAATCAGGCTCTAGATTTACTTGCAAACTCTCCCCCCCTCTCTCTGTATCTCTATCTCTCTGTATCTCTCTCTTTCTCTTCCCCCCCCCCCTCACTCTCTCAACTACGGTCACACTGGGTAAGACATGGTTCAGAGCCCGGCATACTGAAGTCAGATGACAAGCATTTCACTCCCCCATATAACCAGCCCACATTTCACTCACCCATGCATCCAGCCCCCTTCCCCACCCCCTCCCCCAGTGAGGGACAGTTAGGTCAGAAGATGACCTACAGTCTCAAGCAGGCGTTTCGTACACACAAGCAGTCAGTAGACTTATACAGGGGGGCATCTTACACACCGGCTACACACAGCGGGGCATCTTACACAGCGGGGCATCTTACACACCGGCTACACACAGCGGGGCATCTTACACAGCGGGGCATCTTACACACCGGCTACACACAGCGGGGCATCTTACACAGCGGGGCATCTTACACAGGGGGGGACATCTTACACAGCGGGGGACATCTTACACACCGGCTACACACAGGGGGGGGGGGGGGGCATCTTACACAGCGGGGCATCTTACACACCGGCTACACACAGCGGGGCATCTTACACAGCGGGGCATCTTACACAGGGGGGGCATCTTACACAGGGGGGGCATCTTACACAGCGGGGCATCTTACACACCGTGGGCATCTTACACACCGGCACTACACATGGGGGACATCTTACACAACGGAGCATCTTACACACCGGCTATACACAGCGGGACCAGACGACACATGCAGCTGAAAGAGATGATGTGTAGTTGAGCAAATGGAAACAAGGTACAACACAGTTTGTAGGTCAACAGGTAAATATATCTAGTTGTAGTTCTAGTGTCTGTGTTAACCAACACAGTGTAATCTGTATGTACTAACACAGTGTGTAATCTGTGTGTACTAACACAGTGTGTAGTATGTGTGTAGCAGCACAGTGTGTAGTCTGTGTGTACCAACACAGTGTGTAGTGTGTGTGGACCAACACAGTGTGTAGTCTGTGTGTACCAACACAGTGTGTAGTGTGTGTGGACCAACATAGTGTAGTCTGTGTGTACCAACACAGTCTGTAGAGTCTGTGTGTACCAACATAGTGTAGTCTGTACTACTTTGACCACGAAGAATGAATGAACATGTCGATCAAATTATCGTTTTGCCTCCATAACAGATTTAGAATGTTTTTTTTTTCTGTCTTGACGACTCCCGACTGTGATGCTTTAGTCTGAGATTCATTACATTGTCTTTTTTTATCTGAGATTCATTACATTGTCCTTTTATTTGAGCAAGTCGTCCGGTGCTGACGTCATTCAACTTCCGCTCCGTACCTGAGTAATCACGTGACTGTTGTCAGCAAGCTTGTTTGGAGGTTATAACTTGGAATTTTTCCCAGAACACACTGGATGAAATCCGGAATTTTTTTTTACACCTTTTTATCTTCTTTCATAACACCGAGGTCCCACTTTCACAGATCACCTACCTGCCACTACCTGCCTCTACCTACACCAGGTGAGTCATCAAAAGATTAGTTCCCGCCATTTTGATGTACCTGCTGTGTACCTGACATATTGGCACAGGTGGATTGTATCCATACAGGTGACCGCTCCGTGGATTGTATCCATACAGGTGACCGCTCCGTGGATTGTATCCATACAGGTGACCGCTCCGTGGATTGTATCCATACAGGTGACCGCTCCGTGGATTGTATCCATACAGGTAACCGCTCCGTGGATTGTATCCATAGAATCAAGACTTTAATTTTTTGAGTCAAACAGTTGTCACAAGGTCTTTAGGTCAATTAGTTCCTCAGGTCACATGACCTTTAAGGTCTTTCAGCAGATCTACCAGTATGGTCTTTAGATCTAACCACAAAGCTAGAGGTCGTATAGCTGATCTATGCCTTTGACCTTCAACTGCTGGCATAGACTCAAGGTCTTTAGGTCTTTTAACTCTCTCACATCGGCTTGCCTGAAAGTCTTTTAGCTCAGGTCACGTGGTCGTGTTTCTCCGATAGCTTTAGATTTAAATGTACTCCACGTCTGAAAACATCAAAGTATCAAATGTTACCAGACTAATCTAGACAATACAGACTAATGTAGACAATACAGACTAATCTAGACAATACAGACTAATCTAGAAAATACACACTAATCTAGACAATACACACTAATCTAGACAAAACAGAAATAAAATAATCTAGACAATACAGAAATAAAATCCTAGACAATACAGAAATAAAATCCTAGACAATACAGAAATAAAATTATCTAGACAATACAGAAATAAATTCCTAGACAATACAGAAATAAAATTATCTAGACAATACAGAAATAAAACAAAAAAACCTAGAAAATACAGAAATAAAAACCTAGACAATACAGAAATGTTACCAGACTAATTTAGACAATACAGAAATAAAATAATCTAGACAATACAGAAACAAAATCCTAGACAATACAGAAATAAAACAAAACACCTGACAATACAGAAATTAAATAATCTAGACAATACAGAAATCAAACAAAACATTCCAGACAGCAGACGTTAAACAATGAACAGCCTTATTTTCTATTTGTGTGTCTGAAAGCAAGTGGCCCCAGACGTAAATAAATGGCACGTGCTGTGGAATGTCTCGCGCACAATGTCGGCCATTGATTCAAGCAGCTCGCTAGAGGTCGCCACTCGTGTCCCGCCCAAATCATAACGAGGTAAGTGCCTTGACCCTGATGATGTTTCGTCATTTGTTTACCCGTATCACGTGACTTGTTTAGGATATACCTTCTGGAATTTTCCATAAGATGATATAAAAGATCAGCATGCGATTATTTCGAGATTTATAGTTCCACGGCTATGGGAAAAGTTTGGTGGATTTATAGTTCCACCGCTGTGGGAAAAATTTGGTGGATTTATAGTTCCACCGCTGTGGGAAAAGTGGAATAATCAGTTGGGCTGCCGATTCGTTGGGTTTATTTTACAATGGATAACATGGCAGCTCTAGTGGGCCATATGGCCCGTTTATGTTGGCCTGAATTACATACAAAAAGCTAACTCCCGACACCAAAAAAAAAATATATATAAAAATGAGGATACAAATCTTGAACTTTCAGAATTTATTAAAGAGGGTGATGTCATTAATTATTTGCACGAAAAGTTCTGTATTTGGGTACCTTCACCCCTAACCCTACCTAACCCTACACCTAACCGTAAAGGCAGATAAAGTGATGTTTTCATGGCGTACGTTTAAATATTCATGTCTAGAGTCTAGACATTTGAATATTTAAACGTTGAATATTCAGAGATAGGTCACAAGTAGTGGGGTTTAACTTTTCTCCCGTGCACTTTTTGCATTGGTGACGGGGGGGGGGGGGGTCTGGACAAGACACGTTATTCTACTCTTGAACCACACCCTCTAGCTCATGATGCTGTTACACCATTCAGCTGATGATGTTGTTACATGATTATGCTAATGGTGTTGTTACTCCATTAAGCTGGTGATGCACCATCAAGCTAATGATGGCGTTACACCACTTAGCTTCCAGCCTTTGCCATTTCGAATGTTTATTGTTCCACCACGAGCCATCCCAACAAGACATTAAGAAATCAAATCCAGACGTTTTTACACGAGGAAAAGACAAGCGCGGGCAGACTTAGACTGGTATTTCTAGAACTTTCTAAAACACCAGCCCGTGACGGGCGGATTTTTAAGTGTACATGAACGTCACACCAAACATTCAGCATCCCCCCCCCCCCCCCCCACACACACGACGTCAGACACGTAAAATGTATTGGGTCGTCTCGTGTTTCCCTCAGCATATCTCGGACCCCCCCCCCCCCCACGTCAGCCCACCCACCCAGTGACAGGCCAGATAAGTCATTAACGGCCACATGTCATAACTGTGGTTTGTCAGCAAGGACCACCATAAACGGTCGCTTGCGTCATAAACGTGAGTAGTAGAAACGGTCAAACGACGGTCGAATACGTCGTTATCGGGAGCAATGGTGATAAAAATGAGATTTTCTTTAAAGCGAAGATAAACAGCCGTATGCCATAAATAAAGTCCATTCAAAATTGTCACAGGCGTCATAAATAGACGTGTCTGCGTCATAAAAGTCATTCATGCACCAATAGCGCTGGTCAGCATCAAATGGTCACAACTGACCAACCCAAAAGCTTCAGGCCGGTGCTACTTATAATGCGTCAGGCGTCGCTAGCTTACCATTCGTCACGACCCTACCACTTTTTATGCAGCACGAGTCATGACCTACCACTCCACATGACCTACCACACCACATGACCTACCACTCCATATGACCTACACATGACCTACCAATCCACATGACCTACCACTCCACATGACCTACCACAACAAATGACCTACCACTCCACATGACCTACCACTCCACATGACCTACCACTCCACATGACCTACCACTCCACATGACCTACCACTCCACATGACCTACCACTCCACATGACCTACCACTCCACATGACCTACCACTCCACATGACCTACCAATCCACATGACCTACCACTCCACATGACCTACCACTCCACATGACCTACCAATCCACATGACCTACCACTCCACATGACCTACCAATCCACATGACCTACACATGACCTACCACTTCACATGACCTACCACTCCACATGACTTGCCACTCCACATGACCTACCACACCACATGACCTACCACACCACATAACCTACCACACCACATGACCTACCACTCCACATGACCTACACATGACCTACCAATCCACATGACCTACCACTCCACATGACCTACCACTCCACATGACATACCACTCCACATGACCTACCAATCCACATGACCTACCACTCCACATGACCTACCACTCCACATGACATACCACTCCACATGACCTACCAATCCACATGACATACCACTCCACATGACCTACCAATCCACATGACCTACCACTCCACATGACCTACCACTCCACATGATCTACCACTCCACATGACCTACCACTCCACATGACCTACCACTCCACATGACCTACCACTCCACATGACCTACACATGACCTACCAATCCACATGACCTACCACTCCACATGACCTACCAATCCACATGACCTACCACTCCACATGACCTACCAATCCACATGACCTACACATGACCTACCACTCCACATGACCTACCACTCCACATGACTTGCCACTCCACATGACCTACCACACCACATGACCTACCACACCACATAACCTACCACTCCACATGACCTACACATGACCTACCAATCCACATGACCTACCACTCCACATGACATACCACTCCACATGACCTACCAATCCACATGACCTACCACTCCACATGACCTACCACTCCACATGACCTACACATGACATACCACTCCACATGACCTACCAATCCACATGACATACCACTCCACATGACCTACCAATCCACATGACCTACCACTCCACATGACCTACCACTCCACATGATCTACCACTCCACATGACCTACCACTCCACATGACCTACCACTCCACATGACCTACCACTCCACATGACCTACACATGACCTACCAATCCACATGACCTACCACTCCACATGACCTACCACTCCACATGACCTACCACTCAACATGACCTACCACTCCACATGACCTACCACTCCACATGACCTACCACTCCACATGACCTACCAATCCACATGACCTACCACTCCACATGACCTACCAATCCACATGACCTACACATGACCTACCAATCCACATGACCTACCACTCCACATGACCTAGCACTCCACATGACCTACCACTCCACATGACCTACACATGACCTACCAATCCACATGAACTACCACTCCACATGACCTACCACACCACATGACCTACCACACCACATGACCTACCACTCCACATGACCTACCACACCACATAACCTACCACTCCACATGACCTACCACACCACATTACCTACCACTCCACATGACCTACCACTCCACATGACCTACCATTCCACAGGAAGCGATCATCCTCCAACAGCAGTGCCAGCTTGACGTTGTATGGCCGGTAAAAGTTGTCCAGTAGCTCCCGCGTGCTGGCCAACATCCGGCCCAACTTCCGGTCAGACAGTCGTCTGGTGTTGACCTTGGGTTGTCGCAGGATGACCTTGTCCTCTCGCTCCGTCAGCTCACCTGGATCAGGTGAGAGAAAGTGAACTGATAAAATCGGTAAACGTTGGAACTGGAACGCTAATGGTTTCCTCGCACCATTTGCAACACGTTTTAACGTGAGATAACGTGTGTTTAAACACCCGATACTTTGGTTTTTACCTGAGGTGTTTACCGTGGTAACACAAGAACGATATAAAGACGGGATTATCTGGGAAAACAGTAAGTCTTAATCGTCTTTCAGTATTTCTATCAACGACGCCCAAATACCCCACTAACGACGCACCCAGAACCCCACCAGTTTCTTCCAGGCACCTCTAAGAAGGTTCCCCCCCCCTCTCTCCCCCCCCCCCCCTCGAACGAAATAGAATTTATAAAGAAAACTATCCATCCCGGCCAGGCCCTGCTCTGGCCTCTGTGAAAAACCTATCTGTTAAGGACCATTACTTGTGTGTTTAGTAATCATCATAAACCCGGCATTGCCCACCCAAACCACAACCAATCAAAGCCAAAACAACAAAACGCAAACATAACGCTAACACAATTACACAAACACAAACGAAAACAAAAAGCTAACAACAAACCCAACTACAACCCCAAACACAAATACAAATTTTAAAAAAAACAACCAAAAAGCAAACGAGAACAAACCAAATCTAAACGCAAACACAACACAAACACAACACAAACACAACACAAACACAACACAACACAAACACAACACAAACACAATACAAACACAACACGAACACAACACAAACACAACACAAACACAACACAAACACAACACAAATCAACACAAACACAACACAAACTGAACACAAAGACAACACAAATACAACACAAACACAACACAAACACAACACAATCCAGTACGGCTAGTATTGTATCAAATGGTATATAATCTTCTTGTAGTTTGGTGCAGGTGTCTATACAAGAGCTTTCTGGTGCGACCGACAAAAACGAATTCTCCTTCGTGTGCAAAAAAGGACAGACAAAAACGAAAACGGAAAAAAGACATAAATAATAACCTGCAGGAATTCCCGTTCCCGAATAAAGATGCCTTTTGTTACTTTAACTGTCTTTGATTAAAAATAATACGAAGAAAACAGTACGTTCAGTGTATAGAATAAATAAAAGGCAGTATTAAAAATACCTAGAATATGGCACTTGATCAATCCCCGCTAATTTCCAAGGGACGTAATGAGCGCTAAAGTACTAAATGTAAATAATATTCAGACACAGTTAGATGTTTTGTAAACATTGATACATTTTTTTTTAAAAATTAGGTTTAATGTACATGCGGACAATTATTATGATAAGTTTGAAAAATGAAAATTGTTTTACATTACCTTGAATATTATTTTTGTATATCATTTAGATCATGAGCACTTTAATATTTAACAATTGACGTTATTTAAGTATTGTTTTTTTCTTATATTTCTTTGTAATCTACGACGAACATACATTTTACAAACATACAGAATTGAACTTTATATATCAGATATAAACTCTTAATAGTGTCCGCCCCCCCCCCCCCCCCTCCTGGAAAAAAGTCTGGAAGAGACAATGTTCCCCACTAACGACGCCCCCGGTACCCCTAACGACGCCCTAGTACCCCCCTAACGACGCCCCCAGTACCCCTAACGACGCCTCAGTACCCCACTAACAACGCCCCAGTGTTGCCACTAACGACGCCCCAGTACCCCTCAAACCACGCTCCCAGTACCCCCTAACGACGCCCCCAGTACCCCTAACGACGCCTCAGTACCCCACTAACAACGCCCCAGTGTTGCCACTAACGACGCCCCAGTACCCCTCAAACCACGCTCCTAGTACCCCCCCTAACGGCGCCCCCAGTACCCCCTTAACGACGCCCCCAGTACCCCCTAACGACGCCCCCAGTACCCCCTTAACGACGCCCCCAGTAACCCCCCCCCCCCCCCCCGACGACGCCCCTGTACCCACTAACAACGTAACAATAAGAACATGACCGAGGGCTAATGCTATTGTTACAAGGATGTTATAAACAGTGGAGTTCACGAAATACCCCCGGCGAAGGGGGGGGGGGTCCCATTGTGTTTGTGAGCGAAACATGTAAGTGTGTGGGTCTGTGTGTCTTATGCGATAAATAGCGTGGGGTCATATGGTGGGTGGGTCTGTGTGTGTGTGAGGTAGATAACTTAAAATGGTGAATGATTACCAGTTGATAATTTGCTGGTGTGCTGGGTGTGTATGTGTGTATGCGTATTTGTGTGTGTGTTCGTATGAGTCATTGTGTATACGGGCGTTGCTCCAGCCAAATTAAAGCACATATTTTGTTTTGTTCGTTGTTAGCGTGCACACATAAATATTTAGCTCGTTGTACCACGGACCAAATGCTACCGTACGCTTGCTGGGATATCACATAGTACACCGATCGTCAGAAGTCAACAATGCGCGGGCCTTGGTGTGGTACTGCAGTAACTTCTTCCGTCACTTCTTCAAGGTTCTCTCCCTTTTAAAGTCATGGTAATTAACTCGGTCCTTGAAGAGACGTATGGCGATAGTATAACTAGTGGAAGTCTTAGTTCTTCTATACAGTACAGTAACAAGATGACGTCTCAGGTAGGGGGGGGGGTGAAGACAACATTTTCCATTCATGGCCGGGTTGTTGGATGATTGACAACCCGCCACCAACAAAACTTGACAACCCGCCACCAACAAAACTTGACAACCCGCCACCAACAAAACTTGACAACCCGCCATCAACAAAACTTGACAACCCGCCATCAACAAAACTTGACAACCCGCCACCAACAAAACTTGACAACCCGCCATCAACAAAACTTGACAACCCGCCATCAACAAAACTTGACAACCCGCCACCAACAAAACTATACAAGCCGCCACCAACAAAACTTGACAACCCGCCACCAACAAAACTTGACAACCCGCCACCAACAAAACTTGACAACCCGCCACCAACAAAACTTGACAACCATCCATCAGAAGGTATAAAAACCCTGGCACTTCAACCTGGCTCTTCCCCACCCTCGCGCATGTTAACCCCACCCCGGCGCATGTTAAACCCACCCCCGCGCATGTTAACCCCACCCCGGCGCATGTTAAACCCACCCCGGCGCATGTTAACCCCACCCCCCCCCCCGTGTTGACGCTGTGAGGCCTTAACATAGACAACTGTGAGCACCAGGCATGCACGTACCATGTGAAGGTATGTGTGGGATAAGGTGGGGTAGGTGGGGTGGAAGGGGGTGATGCAGTCTCTTCTTGTATTTAGACTCGTGTCATCGTGACCTTTCAATGCTTTTTACCCCCCCCCCCCCCCCCCCCCCCACCCTGCTACAGGTAGCATCAGCTGGTTGCAGGTGGTTGCAGTCTCAGAATGATGCTGCGTTGTGCCGTTAGAGAGGAAGTGAGCGGCCTGACATGAAACATGAGAGGTCAAAGGTCACAGTGTCCACCTTTCATGGCGCGTGCATCAGGTAAACAAGTAGGTAAAGTGCTCACCCTCTCCCCCCGCCCCCATCCCCTATCTCAGTGTATTTATCTCACATTTAATCGTGTAGTTGTCCGACATGTAATGTTTGTCTGTCTGTCTGTTTGCGCCATGTGTCTGGTGCTGTAGTCGTTAGCCCTGGTGTGTCTTGTTATTGTAGTCACTTCTGACAGACACACTATACAGCGACACTCCAGACAACAGACACCCTAGACAACAGACACCCCAGACAACAGACACCCCAGACAGCAGACAACAGACACCCTAGACAACAGACACCCCAGACAACAGACACCCCAGACAACAGACACCCCAGACAACAGACACCCCAGACAACAGACACCCCAGACAACAGACACCCCAGACAGCAGACACCCCAGACAGCAGACACCCCAGACAGCAGACACCCCAGACAACAGACACCCCAGACAGCAGACAACAGACACCCCAGACAACAGACACCCCAGACAGCAGACACCCCAGACAACAGACACCCCAGACAACAGACACCCCAGACAGCAGACAACAGACACCCCAGACAACAGACACCCCAGACAACAGACACCCCAGACAACAGACACCCCAGACAGCAGACACCCCAGACAACAACTTTTAATCGCACAAGCGCAGACGATTGCCTTCTGTTGTTTGAGACATCCTCCCATATCTAACGATGCAGGTCACGTGGTCGTGTGATCATTACATAACTTCCGGTTAAACAGGTGCTTCACGGCAGATACAATCAGAGCGTCCATAAACACAAATCGTCTGCTCAAGATGAAGAAATCGCTGTTTGATCTGTTATACGGCCCCCATAACCTGCCGCCCCCATCCCAAATCTTTGATCTGTTATACGGCCCCCATAACCTGCCGCCCCCATCCCAAATCTTTGATCTGTTATACAGCCCCCATAACCTGCCGCCCCCATCCCAAATCTTTGATCTGTTATACGGCCTCCATAACCTGCCGCCCCCATCCCAAATCTTTGATCTGTTATACGGCCTCCATAACCTGCCGCCCCTATCCCAAATCATGGTTTGATCTATTTCCATCTCACCCCCCCCCCCCCACTGTGCCACCCCTAAACCAATAATCTTTCGATCTATTTCCATCTTAGCCCCCCCCCCCCCCCCACACACACACACACCCTGCCGCCCCATCCCATGCAATCATATTAAAGAATGGAAATAAGCCTAGGGCGATGAAATGTTTTCGTGAATACAAACAAACAGATAGGGCGAATTACCACATTCTCTTATCTGTTGTTTGTGTTTAAACTGCCGGATGCCGAGGGAAGTCCCAGCATCTGCAGTCGGCATGGCTTGTTGATAGAGAGCCGCAATAACACGGCTTTTGATTGGCTGATATTTTGGTCTGGTCACGCTGGGACTCCGTGCACTAGACACAACAAAGTATGACGTCATAGTCTGTTCGTCACGTGCAGGTCAGCGGGAATGACCCTTGCACAATATGTGGCTCAACACTAGCACATGTTGTGTATTAACTAGCACACTAGCTTATATTAACACCCCCCCCCCCCCCGGTGATAAAATGATACAGCCATCCCCACAGCACTAGCCGCTCTTCACGATATCTTGACCTCCGCACCCAATTATTTGTTGAGATAAGCTTGGGGTAAACTCTGATTACCTTTAGACCTCTGTTATATTGTGGTATGGACTAGACCTGTTATATTGTGGTGTGGACTAGACCTGTTATATTGTGGTATGGACTAGACCTCTGTTATATTGTGGTATGGACTAGACCTGTTATATTGTGGTGTGGACTAGACCTGTTATATTGTGGTATGGACTAAACCTCTGTTATATTGTGGTATGGACTAGACCTGTTATATTGTGGTATGGACTAGACCTGTTATATTGTGGTATGCCCTAGACCTCTGTTATATTGTGGTATGGACTAGACCTGTTATATTGTGGTATGGACTAGACCTGTTATATTGTGGTATGGACTAAACCTCTGTTATATTGTGGTATGGACTAGACCTGTTATATTGTGGTATGGACTAAACCTCTGTTATATTGTGGTATGGACTAGACCTCTGTTATATTGTGGTATGGACTAGACCTGTTATATTGTGGTATGGACTAAACCTCTGTTATATTGTGGTATGGACTAGACCTGTTATATTGTGGTATGGACTAAACCTCTGTTATATTGTGGTATGGACTAGACCTCTGTTATATTGTGGTATGGACTAGACCTGTTATATTGTGGTATGGACTAGACCTGTTATATTGTGGTATGGACTAAACCTCTGTTATATTGTGGTATGGACTAGACCTCTGTTATATTGTGGTATGGACTAGACCTGTTATATTGTGGTGTGGACTAGACCTGTTATATTGTGGTATGGACTAGACCTCTGTTATATTGTGGTGTGGACTAGACCTGTTATATTGTGGTGTGGACTAGACCTTTGTAACACGATGGTATGGACTAGACCTCTGTTATATTGTGGTATGGACTAGACCTGTTATATTGTGGTGTGGACTAGACCTCTGTTATATTGTGGTATGGACTAGACCTGTTATATTGTGGTATGGACTAGACCAGTTATATTGTGGTATGCCCTAGACCTCTGTTATATTGTGGTATGGACTAGACCTGTTATATTGTGGTATGCCCTAGACCTATGTTATATTGTGGTATGGACTAGACCTGTTATATTGTGGTATGGACTAGACCTCTGTTATATTGTGGTATGGACTAGACCTGTTATATTGTGGTATGGACTAGACCTGTTATATTGTGGTATGGACTAAACCTCTGTTATATTGTGGTATGGACTAGACCTCTGTTATATTGTGGTGTGGACTAGACCTGTTATATTGTGGTGTGGACTAGACCTCTGTAACACGATGGTATAGACACGAAGCCAGCCAGTGATTATGTATCCATCTGTTAGAACTTTGAAGACTTGAGTGGTGTGGACTAGACCTCTGTACCACGATGGTATAGACACGAAGCCAGCCAGTGATTATGTATCCATCTGTTAGAACTTTGAAGACTTGAGTGGTATGGACTAGACCTATGTACCACGATGGTATAGACACAGAGCCAGCCAGTGATTATGTATCCATCTGTTAGAACTTTGAAGACTTGAGTGGTGTGGACTAGACCTCTGTACCACGATGGTATAGACACGAAGCCAGCCAGTGATTATGTATCCATCTGTTAGAACTCTGAAGACTTGAGTGGTATGGACTAGACCCTGTTATATTGTGGTATGGACTAGACCTATATTATGGTATGGACTAGACCTCTGTAACACGATGGTATAGACACGAAGCCAGCCAGTGATTAGATATCTAGATCTATCTGTTAGAACTTTGAAGACTTGAGTGGTATGGACTAGACCTCTGTACCACGATGGTATAGACACGAAGCCAGCCAGTGATTATGTATCTATCTGTTAGAACTTTGAAGACTTGAGTGGTATGGACTAGACCTCTGTACCACGATGGTATAGACACGAAGCCAGCCAGTGATTATGTATCCATCTGTTAGAACTTTGAAGACTTGAGTGGTATGGACTAGACCTCTGTACCACGATGGTATAGACACGAAGCCAGCCAGTGATTAGATATCTATCTGTTAGAACTTTGAAGACTTGAGTGGTATGGACTAGACCTCTGTACCACGATGGTATAGACACGAAGCCAGCCCAGTGATTAGATATCTATCTGTTAGAATTTTGAAGACTTGAGTGGTATGGACTAGACCTCTGTACCACGATGGTATAGACACGAAGCCAGCCAGTGATTAGATATCTATCTGTTAGAACTTTGAAGACTTGAGTGGTATGGACTAGACCTCTGTACCACGATGGTATAGACACGAAGCCAGCCAGTGATTATGTATCTATCTGTTAGAACTCTGAAGACTTGAGTGGTATGGACTAGACCTCTGTACCACGATGGTATAGACACGAAGCCAGCCAGTGATTATGTATCTATCTGTTAGAACTCTGAAGACTTGAGTGGTATGGACTAGACCTCTGTACCACGATGGTATAGACACGAAGCCAGCCAGTGATTATGTATCCATCTGTTAGAACTTTGAAGACTTGAGTGGTATGGACTAGACCTCTGTACCACGATGGTATAGACACGAAGCCAGCCCAATGATTAGATATCTATCTGTTAGAACTTTGAAGACTTGAGTGGTATGGACTAGACCTCTGTACCACGATGGTATAGACACGAAGCCAGCCAGTGATTAGATATCTATCTGTTAGAACTTTGAAGACTTGAGTGGTATGGACTAGACCTCTGTACCACGATGGTATAGACACGAAGCCAGCCAGTGATTATGTATCTATCTGTTAGAACTCTGAAGACTTGAGTGGTATGGACTAGACCTCTGTACCACGATGGTATAGACACGAAGCCAGCCAGTGATTATGTATCTATCTGTTAGAACTTTGAAGACTTGAGTGGTATGGACTAGACCTCTGTACCACGATGGTATAGACACGAAGCCAGCCAGTGATTATGTATCTATCTGTTAGAACTCTGAAGACTTGAGTGGTATGGACTAGACCTCTGTACCACGATGGTATAGACACGAAGCCAGCCAGTGATTATGTATCTATCTGTTAGAACTCTGAAGACTTGAGTGGTATGGACTAGACCTCTGTACCACGATGGTATAGACACGAAGCCAGCCAGTGATTATGTATCTATCTGTTAGAACTTTGAAGACTTGAGTGGTATGGACTAGACCTCTGTACCACGATGGTATAGACACGAAGCCAGCCAGTGATTATGTATCTATCTGTTAGAACTTTGAAGACTTGAGTGGTGTGGACTAGACCTCTGTACCACGATGGTATAGACACGAAGCCAGCCAGTGATTATGTATCTATCTGTTAGAACTTTGAAGACTTGAGTGGTGTGGACTAGACCTCTGTACCACGATGGTATAGACACGAAGCCAGCCAGTGATTATATATCTATCTGTTAGAACTTTGAAGACCTGAGCCTCCATGTGGAGCTAGCCGGAAAATGTGGGCTATTTATAGAACTGCTCATTACGTGCGGAGGGGGAAAGGGGGAAAGATTTTTAGTTCTGCATGACCCAGATCTGATCTACTCACTCAAGCATCGCGCTGAGGTATGCGGAGACTTCCTGGGGGGGGGGGGGGGATAATTCAATTTCGTGTCCGTGCGTCTCTCTCCCCCCCCCCCCCCCCCCCCCCGCCCCTCCAACGTTTTGCACTCACTGAAACGTGTCAGGCTTGGCTACAAGTAAGTCTATGGTGCTGAGGTGGTGGGGTGCTGAGGTGGTGAGGTGGTGAGATGGTGAGGTGCTGAGGTGGTGAGGTGGTGAGGTGGTGAGGTGCTGAGGTGGTGAGGTGGAGATGTTGTTAGGGGGTGAGGTGGTGATGTGCTGACGTAGTGAGGTGCTGAGGTGGTGAGACTTGGGGGCGGGAGTCAGGGGGTTGGGACATGTTATCCATGTGATGAGTTTATTTCAACGATGTAAGTGTTCTGATATCGGAATTACGGGAGCGGATTTTGTAGGTGTAGGTGGGTGTCTACAGTAACGGGCGTATTTTTTTCTTCTAGCAAACTGTGATTAAGTTGATAACACCGGTCGTCTAGTTGAGTACTCACGCTTACCACGTGTGTGTGGGGGGAGTGGGGAGAGGAGAAATTGTTTGTATGTGCGTGTGTAAGTGTGTGTCTGTGTTTGTGTCTGTATCTGTGTGTGTTTGAATGCAGAAATATTGAAGGAATACATCAGAAGCATCTTTACATGGGACATAAAAGGTGAGGGTATAAACGGTGAAGGAGTGTGCTAATGAGGGGGGGGGGGGCTCCCCTTCTCCCCCAGAAAAACGTCTATCGCCCACTGGAACGAAATATAATTCATATAGAAAATACTTTTAATAGTGTCAGCCCCCACCCCACCCGGAAATTTTAGCCACCCCCACCCCAAAAATTTCAAGTGCTCCCCGGAGAAAAAAGTCTGTTAGAAACACTGGGGAGTGGAAATCATGGGGCGGTTAAGGAGTGGGGTGAAGAGGGGGTCATTAGAGAGATCATGTGTAAGAAATTTAATGTGCGACAAATATTTAAAGCCTCGGAAACAGTTTTATTTTCTATTATTATTTTGAAAGATTTGTTTTTAATTTGCTTTATTTTGTCTTCTCTTTCTGTCAACAGCACTTTATCCAACGGATTACCAAATCGGCTAGGGCTACAGGACATTACCCCCCTGGATATTTCCCCCCCGGACATTCCCCCCCCCAAATTTACCCCCGGGGAATTACCCCCCCCCCCCCCCTCAAGTTAAAATCCTAACTCTAACTAGAATTTTATACCTATATACAACTTTAATCCAAACCTTAAGAAAAAGACCAAAACCTAAGCATCCACCTTAGACTAAAACTTCACACAAAACCAAAACCAAAGCTAGACACAACCCTAACCCTAGCCCTAACCCTAGCCCTAACCCTAACCCTAGCCCTAAAACCTAACCCTAACCCTAGCCCTAACCCTAACCCTAACCCTAGCCCTAACCCTAACCCTAGCCCTAAAACCTAACCCTTACCCTAGCCCTAGCCCTAACCCTAAAACCTAAAACCTAAAACCTAACCCTAACCCTAAAACCAAACCCTAACCCTAACCCTAACCCTAGCCCTAGCCCTAGCCCTAACCCTAGTCCTAACCCTAACCCCTAGCCCTAAACCTAACCCTAACTCTAACCCTGTCCGGGGGGGGGGGGTAATGTCCTACTGGGCGGGGGGTAATTGACAGGGGGTAATTACTCTGGGGGGTAATGTCGGGGGGGGAAATATCCGGGGGGTAATTGACAGGGGGGAAATGCCCTGTTCCCGTCGGCTAGTATTATATACAACACAATTATTACCAACTAATCACGAACGAATGACTACGACCAAATGACCACGAATGAATGACTACGACCAAATGACCACGACCAAATGACCGCGACCAAATGACCGCGACCAAATGACCGCGACCAAATGACCGCGACCAAATGACCGCGACCAAATGACCGCGACCAAATGACCGCGACCAAATGACCGCGACCAAATGACCGCGACCAAATGACCGCGACCAAATGACCGCGACCAAATGACCGCGACCAAATGACCGCGACCAAATGACCGCGACCAAATGACCGCGACCAAATGACCGCGACCAAATGACCGCGACCAAATGACCGCGACCAAATGACCGCGACCAAATGACCGCGACCAAATGACCGCGACCAAATGACCGCGACCAAATGACCGCGACCAAATGACCGCGACCAAATGACCGCGACCAAATGACCGCGACCAAATGACCGCGACCAAATGACCGCGACCAAATGACCGCGACCAAATGACCGCGACCAAATGACCGCGACCAAATGACCGCGACCAAATGACCGCGACCAAATGACCGCGACCAAATGACCGCGACCAAATGACCGCGACCAAATGACCGCGACCAAATGACCACGACCAAATGACCACGACCATTGGTTGCCCTAAGACAAATGCTTGAGACACAAAATGAGACACAGTCGAGGCCATCCCGAGACAGATTGAAATCTGATGTTTACAAAGATGTCAACAAGGTCTTGCTTAGCTCAGTCTTAACAAGACCAGACACTTTGAGATGGAAGACACGAAATTGTGTGTGTGGGGGGGGGGGGGGTAAATTGGGAGGTGGTAAAGTTTTGAGTTACAGGTTCTCTAACAGCTGATGGTGCCAAGTTTCCTTCAATTAGATGGAATGGGGGGGGGGGGGTGAATCCGGGGCTATTTAGTCAGATGGGGCTTAACCCTGGGTCATTTAGTCAGGGGGGGGGGGCCTTACATAGATATGTCACTTTGACATATGTAAATGTCAGCCTGACCTATGTACACGTCAAATGTCCGTGGATTTAAACTGAGTTTACACTAAACCTGTGATAATTGGGACTCCACCCCCACCCCTACCCCCACCTCTCACCCCATTTAGCACCTTGATGTGTTGGGGGAGTTTGTTAGGGACGGGCAAATGGAGGCGAATTTACTAGGATAAAGGTCAGCAATATTAGCTCGCTAGGAGTTCACGATTCTACAGTCTATTAATAGCTGTCACGTGACATTCAGCCCGACTAGCAACCCGTTTATTTAATTGACATCACCGGAAGTGTGAGATGTGCTCAGGCGTTACTACGGATGTGTGGGAGTGTGGGGTAGTCACAGCCCTGATAGCTGACCACTACTGATGTGTGGGTGTGTGGGGTAGTCTTGGTCCTGATAGCTGACCACTACTGATGTGTGGGTGTGTGGGGTAGTTATGGTCCTGATAGCTGACCACTACTGATGTGTGGGTGTGTGGGGTAGTTATGGTCCTGATAGCTGACCACTACTGATGTGTGGGTGTGTGGGGTAGTCGTGGTCCTGATAGCTGACCACTACTGATGTGTGGGTGTGTGGGGTAGTCTTGGTCCTGATAGCTGACCACTACTGATGTGTGGGTGTGTGGGGTAGTCACGGCCCTGATAGCTGACCACTACTGATGTGTGGGTGTGTGGGGTAGTCACGGCCCTGATAGCTTACCACTACTGATGTGTGGGTGTGTGGGGTAGTCTTGGTCCTGATAGCTGACCACTACTGATGTGTGGGTGTGTGGGGCAGTCACGGCCCTGATAGCTGACTACTACTGATGTGTGGGTGGTGAGTGGTATTTATAGAAACGTTCTACTCACGAAGGCCCAGGAACTTGCGCACGTGCTTGATGGTGAGTAGTGGTCGCGCGGCGTAGTCCTCCAGTCTGATGACGGTGACCTGATTTCTGGGGAACTGGGTCAGCCATTCCTGCAGGTACACGTGGTACAGTCCCAGTCGTAGTCGGACCTGTGGGGGACAGGTCAAGTTTTAGGGGGACATGTGGGGGACTTGTGGGGGATAGGACAAGTCTTAGGGGGACATGTGGGGGACTTGTGGGGGATAGGACAAGTCTTAGGGGGACATGTGGGGGACTTGTGGGGGATAGGACAAGTCTTAGGGGGACATGTGGGGGACTTGTGGGGGATAGGACAAGTCTTAGGGGGACATGTGGGGGACAGGACAAGTCTTAGGGGGACTTGTGGGGGACAGGACAAGTGTTAGGGGGACATGTGGGGGACTTGTGGGGGACAGGACAAGTCTTAGGGGGACATGTGGGGGACAGGACAAGTTTTAGGGGGACATGTGGGGGACAGGACAAGTTTTAGGGGGACATGTGGGGGGGGGGGGCAGGACTAGTTTTAGGGGGACATGTGGGGGACAGGACAAGTCTTAGGGGGACATGTGGGGGGGCAGGACAAGTTTTAGGGTGACATGTGGGGGACATGTGGGGGACAGGACAAGTTTTAGGGGGACATGTGGGGGACATGTGGGGGACAGGACAAGTTTTAGGGGGACATGTGGGGGACAGGACAAGTTTTAGGGGGACATGTGGGGGGGGGGGGGCAGGACTAGTTTTAGGGGGACATGTGGGGGACAGGACAAGTCTTAGGGGGACATGTGGGGGACTTGTGGGGGACAGGACAAGTTTTAGGGGGACCTGTGGGGGACAGGACAAGTTTTAGGGGGACATGTGGGGGACAGGACAAGTTTTAGGGGGACATGTGGGGGGGGGGGGCAGGACTAGTTTTAGGGGGACATGTGGGGGACAGGACAAGTCTTAGGGGGACATGTGGGGGACAGGACAAGTTTTAGGGGGACATGTGGGGGACAGGACAAGTTTTAGGGGGACATGTGGGGGGGGGGCAGGACTAGTTTTAGGGGGACATGTGGGGGACAGGACAAGTCTTAGGGGGACATGTGGGGGGGCAGGACAAGTTTTAGGGTGACATGTGGGGGACATGTGGGGGACAGGACAAGTTTTAGGGGGACATGTGGGGGACAGGACAAGTCTTAGGGGGGACATGTGGGGGGGGGGGGGGCAGGACTAGTTTTAGGGGGACATGTGGGGGACAGGACAAGTGTTAGGGGGACATGTGGGGGACTTGTGGGGGACAGGACAAGTTTTAGGGGGACCTTTGGGGGACAGGACAAGTTTTAGGGGGACTTGTGGGGGACAGGACAAGTGTTAGGGGGACATGTGGGGGACTTGTGGGGGACAGGACAAGTTTTAGGGGGACCTGTGGGGGACAGGACAAGTTTTAGGGGGACTTGTGGGGGACTTGTGGGGGACTTGTGGGGGACAGGACAAGTTTTAGGGGGACCTGTGGGGGACAGGACAAGTTTTAGGGGGACTTGTGGGGGACAGGACAAGTGTTAGGGGGACATGTGGGGGGGGGGGGGGGGCAGGACTAGTTTTAGGGGGACATGTGGGGGACAGGACAAGTCTTAGGGGGACTTGTGGGGGACAGGACAAGTGTTAGGGGGACATGTGGGGGACTTGTGGGGGACAGGACAAGTTTTAGGGGGACCTGTGGGGGACAGGACAAGTTTTAGGGGGACCTGTGGGGGACAGGACAAGTTTTAGGGGGACCTGTGGGGGACAGGACAAGTCTTAGGGGGACCTGTGGGGGACAGGACAAGTTTTAGGGGGACATGTGGGGGACAGGACAAGTTTTAGGGGGACATGTGGGGGACATGTGGGGGACATGTGGGGGACTTGTGGGGGACAGGACAAGTCTTAGGGGGACATGTGGGGGACAGGACAAGTCGTAGGGGGACATGTGGGGGACTTGTGGGGGACAGGACAAGTCTTAGGGGGACATGTGGGGGACAGGACAAGTCTTAGGGGGACATGTGGGGGACATGTGGGGGACTTGTGGGGGACTTGTGGGGGACAGGACAAGTCTTAGGGGGACATGTGGGGGACAGGACAAGTCTTAGGGGGACTTGTGGGGGACAGGACAAGTCTTAGGGGGACATGTGGGGGACTTGTGGGGGACAGGACAAGTTTTAGGGGGACTTGTGGGGGACAGGACAAGTCTTAGGGGGACTTGTGGGGGACAGGACAAGTTTTAGGGGGACTTGTGGGGGACAGGACAAGTTTTAGGGGGACCTGTGGGGGACAGGACAAGTTTTAGGGGGACTTGTGGGGGACAGGACAAGTGTTAGGGGGACATGTGGGGGACTTGTGGGGGACAGGACAAGTTTTAGGGGGACCTGTGGGGGACAGGACAAGTTTTAGGGGGACTTGTGGGGGACTTGTGGGGGACAGGACAAGTTTTAGGGGGACCTGTGGGGGACAGGACAAGTTTTAGGGGGACTTGTGGGGGACAGGACAAGTGTTAGGGGGACATGTGGGGGGGGAAGGCAGGACTAGTTTTAGGGGGACATGTGGGGGACAGGACAAGTGTTAGGGGGACATGTGGGGGACTTGTGGGGGACAGGACAAGTTTTAGGGGGACCTGTGGGGGACAGGACAAGTTTTAGGGGGACCTGTGGGGGACAGGACAAGTTTTAGGGGGACCTGTGGGGGACAGGACAAGTCTTAGGGGGACCTGTGGGGGACAGGACAAGTTTTAGGGGGACATGTGGGGGACAGGACAAGTTTTAGGGGGACATGTGGGGGACATGTGGGGGACATGTGGGGGACTTGTGGGGGACAGGACAAGTCTTAGGGGGACATGTGGGGGACTTGTGGGGGACAGGACAAGTCGTAGGGGGACATGTGGGGGACTTGTGGGGGACAGGACAAGTCGTAGGGGGACATGTGGGGGACTTGTGGGGGACAGGACAAGTCTTAGGGGGACATGTGGGGGACAGGACAAGTTTTAGGGGGACATGTGGGGGACAGGACAAGTCTTAGGGGGACATGTGGGGGACATGTGGGGGACATGTGGGGGACTTGTGGGGGACAGGACAAGTTTTAGGGGGACCTGTGGGGGACTTGTGGGGGACAGGACAAGTCTTAGGGGGACATGTGGGGGAAAGGACAAGTCTTAGGGGGACTTGTGGGGGACAGGACAAGTGTTAGGGGGACATGTGGGGGACTTGTGGGGGACAGGACAAGTTTTAGGGGGACTTGTGGGGGACAGGACAAGTCTTAGGGGGACTTGTGGGGGACAGGACAAGTTTTAGGGGGACTTGTGGGGGACAGGACAAGTTTTAGGGGGACATGTGGGGGACAGGACAAGTCTTAGGGGGACTTGTGGGGGACTTGTGGGGGACAGGACAAGTTTTAGGGGGACATGTGGGGGACTTGTGGGGGACAGGACAAGTCTTAGGGGGACATGTGGGGGACAGGACAAGTCTTAGGGGGACATGTGGGGGACTTGTGGGGGACAGGACAAGTCGTAGGGGGACATGTGGGGGACAGGACAAGTCTTAGGGGGACATGTGGGGGACTTGTGGGGGACTTGTGGGGGACAGGACAAGTCTTAGGGGGACCTGTGGGGGACTTGTGGGGGACAGGACAAGTCGTAGGGGGACATGTGGGGGACTTGTGGGGGATAGGACAAGTCTTAGGGGGACATGTGGGGGACAGGACAAGTCTTAGGGGGACATGTGGGGGACTTGTGGGGGACTTGTGGGGGACAGGACAAGTTTTAGGGGGACTTGTGGGGGACAGGACAAGTCTTAGGGGGACATGTGGGGGACAGGACAAGTTTTAGGGGGACATGTGGGGGACTTGTGGGGGACAGGACAAGTTTTAGGGGGACTTGTGGGGGACTTGTGGGGGACAGGACAAGTCGTAGGGGGACATGTGGGGGACTTGTGGGGGACTTGTGGGGGACAGGACAAGTCGTAGGGGGACATGTGGGGGACTTGTGGGGGACAGGACAAGTCGTAGGGGGACATGTGGGGGACTTGTGGGGGACAGGACAAGTTTTAGGGGGACATGTGGGGGACTTGTGGGGGACAGGACAAGTCGTAGGGGGACATGTGGGGGACTTGTGGGGGATAGGACAAGTCTTAGGGGGACATGTGGGGGACAGGACAAGTTTTAGGGGGACATGTGGGGGACTTGTGGGGGACAGGACAAGTCGTAGGGGGACATGTGGGGGACTTGTGGGGGACTTGTGGGGGACAGGACAAGTTTTAGGGGGACTTGTGGGGGACAGGACAAGTCTTAGGGGGACATGTGGGGGACATGTGGGGGACTTGTGGGGGACTTGTGGGGTAGGGACAAGTCTTAGGGGGACATGTGGGGGACAGGACAAGTCTTAGGGGGACTTGTGGGGGACAGGACAAGTGTTAGGGGGACATGTGGGGGACTTGTGGGGGACAGGACAAGTTTTAGGGGGACTTGTGGGGGACTTGTGGGGGACAGGACAAGTCTTAGGGGGACTTGTGGGGGACAGGACAAGTGTTAGGGGGACATGTGGGGGACTTGTGGGGGACAGGACAAGTTTTAGGGGGACTTGTGGGGGACTTGTGGGGGACAGGACAAGTCTTAGGGGGACTTGTAGGGGACAGGACAAGTCGTAGGGGGACATGTGGGGGACTTGTGGGGGGGGGGGGATAGGGCAAGTCTTAGGGGGACATGTGGGGGACTTGTGGGGGACAGGATAATGTGTGTGTGTGTGTTTGGGGACAAGAAAATATGGGAAACATTTAATTAGGTGCGCGAAATTTCATTTCATTAATAGGTAATACCCGTTTCTATAAAATATTCGAGCGATTTCCGGTAACCGGAAGTGTTATTTTACTCAATTTCTCGTTTTTTTTTCAAACCGATAAATTGAGTGCCGATCCGAAATTTCGTATGAAAGTATTAGATCCTATTTGCATGTTACCATCAATTTTTGAACTATTTCCGATAACTGTAAGTGGTAGTTTGCCCAATGACCGGTTTCTTAAAAAAAAACATGAATTTGATAATGTAAATAATTTTAATAATATGATTCATATACTCAAAAAATATTTTTAAATTTTTTTTTTTGCCTCAATATTGTTTTTTCTCAAAAAATCGAACGGTTTTGTCACCAACATGCCAACCAGTTGACAACCCTTGAAGTGCCGTGCCAACCCTTACTGTCATAACGAGGCCCAGAGGACAAAGGTCGGTCACCCTTAGAAATGGTGTCATTCTTGATCACTGCGTACAGTCTTTGTATTGTTAAACGGCCCTATGTGTGTGTGGGCTGATGTTGGCTGAAGCTATGGCAACTTGCACGCAGCTGTAGGATGTTTTGTAACCCTACCGTTGAGAGGCTAAGATACAAACGTCATGTTCAGTCAGACATTCCGACTGCCGGAAGCTCTTCCGCCTGGGGTGAGAATTTTAACACTAGCAAAACGTGGTTGTTCCCCTTCATCTCGCTGATGTCCCTTGATGTGAAGATTTCCTTCAAACTTTTTGTGTGAGAGATTGGGTGTTCCGCTACGTTAGCATTGTGGTGGTGTGGTGGTCTAGTCAAATGGTAGGTGGTGTGGTGGTCTAGTCAAATGGTAGGTGGTGTGGTGGTCTAATTAAACGGTAGGTGATGTGGTGGTCTAGTCAAATGGTAGGTGGTGTGGTGGTCTAGTCAAATGGTAGGTGGTGTGGTGGTCTAGTCAAATGGTAGGTGGTGGTCTAGTCAAATGGTAGGTGGTGTGGTGGTCTAGTCAAATGGTAGGTGGTGTGCTGGTCTAGTCAAATGGTAGGTGGTGTGGTGGTCTAGTCAAATGGTAGGTGGTGGTCTAGTCAAATGGTAGGTGGTGTGGTGGTCTAGTCAAATGGTAGGTGGTGTGCTGGTCTAGTCAAATGGTAGGTGGTGTGGTGGTCTAGTCAAATGGTAGGTGGTGTGGTGGTCTAGTCAAATGGTAGGTGGTGTGGTGGTCTAGTCAAATGGTAGGTGGTGTGGTGGTCTAGTCAAATGGTAGGTGGTGTGGTGGTCTAGTCAAATGGTAGGTGGTGTGGTGGTCTAGTCAAATGGTAGGTGGTGGTCTAGTCAAATGGTAGGTGGTGGTCTAGTCAAATGGTAGGTGGTGGTCTAGTCAAATGGTAGGTGGTGGTCTAGTCAAATGGTAGGTGGTGTGGTGGTCTAGTCAAATGGTAGGTGGTGGTCTAGTCAAATGGTAGGTGGTGTGCTGGTCTAGTCAAATGGTAGGTGGTGTGGTGGTCTAGTCAAATGGTAGGTGGTGGTCTAGTCAAATGGTAGGTGGTGTGGTGGTCTAGTCAAATGGTAGGTGGTGGTCTAGTCAAATGGTAGGTGGTGTGGTGGTCTAGTCAAATGGTAGGTGGTGTGGTGGTCTAGTCAAATGGTAGGTGGTGTGGTGGTCTAGTCAAATGGTAGGTGGTGGTCTAGTCAAATGGTAGGTGGTGTGGTGGTCTAGTCAAATGGTAGGTGGTGTGGTGGTCTAGTCAAATGGTAGGTGGTGGTCTAGTCAAATGGTAGGTGGTGGTCTAGTCAAATGGTAGGTGGTGTGCTGGTCTAGTCAAATGGTAGGTGGTGGTCTAGTCAAATGGTAGGTGGTGGTCTAGTCAAATGGTAGGTGGTGGTCTAGTCAAATGGTAGGTGGTGTGGTGGTCTAGTCAAATGGTAGGTGGTGGTCTAGTCAAATGGTAGGTGGTGTGGTGGTCTAGTCAAATGGTAGGTGGTGTGGTGGTCTAGACAAATGGTAGGTGGTGGTCTAGTCAAATGGTAGGTGGTGTGGTGGTCTAGTCAAATGGTAGGTGTCCTTATGTGGAAATTCAGGCAAATACTGGGTGCTTGGAACGGTATGCTGTAACCATGACAACCAAAATTTTCTCCCTCGAACACGTGAAATGTTTACAAGAATTTTAATTTTCGTCAGCTCAGGAAAATTTCTTCTCTAATTGCCTAAGGTCACGCTGACCGAGGGGAAATGTTTGAAGTACTCACGTTCACACACTGCACCGGTCGCCTGTCATTTTACCCCATCCCTAATCCCATCCCTAGTCTTAATCCCCATCCCCATCCCTAACCCCATCACTAGCAGAGTTTCTTCCAGGCATCTCTTCGTCTAGCGACCCCCCCCTCGAACGAAATGGAAAATATATACTTAGTATAGAAAATATATACTTTTACCAGAGTCCGCCCCCCCCCCCCCGGAAAATGTTTACCGCCCCCCAGAAAATGTTGACCGCCTCCCCCCCCCCCCCGAAGAAAAAAGTCTGGAAGAAACACTGAATTCTCTAGTTCTAATCCCCATCCCTAGCCCTAATCCCATCCCCAACCCATCCCTAATCCCATCCCCAACCCATCCCTAGCCCTAACCCCATCCCTAATCCAATCCCTATCCCTAACCCCATCCGTATCCCCAACCCATCCCTAGCCCTAACCCCATCCCCATCACTAACCCCATCCCTAGCCCTAACCCCATCCCTAATCCAATCCCTAACCCCATCCGTATCCCCAACCCATCCCTAGCCCTAACCCCATCCCCATCACTAACCCCATCCCTAACCTTAACCTCACCAGTGCACGTTGCTAAGCAACAAGCACCAATCCTCACGACGTCCGGTACCAATTGCTCACCTCCATACACGCTGCCAGTAAAGAGTTAACCAGCTCACATTTTTTTTATAGCAGAAGATAATTACCCAGGAATCTTTTTTTTTAATCTAGAAAAATCTAGAAGCAAAAGTTTTTTCACGCTAATTTTTTTTTTCTGTTGCCGAACGCTTGTCATTTCAAGAGATGTTCTGATAAATAAATGTTTTTTTTTCTTTCATCTTTTTCCCTGGGTATCGTCTTGGGTAGGGGGGAATTAGAGAATGATTTATTTGGAGTATAAACATTTACACGTGTTGTCCTAAAATATTGTTGACTTAAAATATGGTTGGCCTAAAATGTGGACAGGTTGGCCTAAATTGTGGACAAGTTGGCCTAACATATGGACAATTTAGCCTAAAACTTAGACGAGTAGTTCAAACAGCAAGGTATGAACAGCTGTCTTAGATCTGACGGCTGCTAAAGTGTACACATAACGTCCCATTTTTTTTTCAAAGCGTTGAACAGGGATGATTAGTGGAGGCGTACTTAAAAATGTTGACATGTTATGAAGTGCGGGGAGGCTGTTTGGGCAGGGAGCCACATTTCCCGTATGTTAAGACAGGAAGCCATATTCCCCGTATGTTAACTCAGGGAGCCATGAAACACGTATGTTAAGACCACATACACAAGAATATTTTGACTCGTGTTTCGGAGGTATAACTCGGAAGTTGAATATTGAAGGATATTTCCCAGCTCTGTTTCCCACCCCCCCCCCCCCATCCATCTGCCCCACCCCTCATCACTTCCTGTCATTAGAGTCACTACTGGCTGTCAAATAAATCTCCTCTGATGTACAAATGACGCTCTAGTGATATACTAATGACTCTCTACTGACGCTCTAATGACGCACTAATGCCAGCGATTAAAGTGTATACAAGTCGCACATCAGAACAAAATGTTTTCACAGAATTGAGACGATGGGATGTATCTGCTGGTGAGTAGTGAGGGTCAATGTGTGAGTGGTTACCCTAGCGTTGTGTGGGACAGTGTGTGAGTGTTTACCCTTGAGTTGTGTGGGACAGTGTGTGAGTGTTTACCCTAGAGTTGTGTGGGACAGTGTGTGAGTGGTTAGAGTTGTGTGGGACAATGTGTGAGGGTTACCCTAGAGTTGTGTGGGACAGTGTGTGAGTGGTTAGAGTTGTGTGGGACAATGTGTGAGGGTTACCCTAGGGTTGTGTGGGACAGTGTGTGAGTGGTTAGAGTTGTGTGGGACAGTGTGTGAGGGGTTACCCTAGAGTTGTGTGGGACAGTGTGTGAGGGGTTACCCTAGAGTTGTGTGGGACAGTGTGTGAGGGTTACCCTAGAGTTGTGTGGGACAGTGTGTGAGGGGTTACCCTAGAGTTGTGTGGGACAGTGTGTGAGGGGTTACCCTAGAGTTGTGTGGGACAGTGTGTGAGGGTTACCCTAGAGTTGTGTGGGACAGTGTGTGAGTGGTTACCCTAGAGTTGTGTGGGACAGTGTGTGAGGGTTACCCTAGAGTTGTGTGGGACAGTGTGTGAGGGGTTACCCTAGAGTTGTGTGGGACAGTGTGTGAGGGTTACCCTAGAGTTGTGTGGGACAATGTGTGAGTGGTTACCCTTGAGTTGTGTGAGACAGTGTGTGGGACAGTGTGTGAGGGTTACCCTTGAGTTGTGTGAGACAGTGTGTGAGGGTTACCCTATAGTTGTGTGGGACAATGTGTGAGGGTTACCCTTGAGTTGTGTGTGACAGTGTATGAGTGGTTACCCTAGAGTTGTGTGGGACAGTGTGTGAGGGGTTACCCTAGAGTTGTGTGGGACAGTGTGTGAGTGGTTACCCTTGAGTTGTGTGGGACAGTGTGTGAGGGTTACCCTATAGTTGTGTGGGACAATGTGTGAGGGTTACCCTTGAGTTGTGTGTGACAGTGTATGAGTGGTTACCCTAGAGTTGTGTGGGACAGTGTGTGAGGGGTTACCCTACAGATGTGTGGGTCAATGTGTGAGTGGTTACCCTAGAGTTGTGTGTGGACAGTGTGTGGGACAGTGTGTGAGGGGTTAGAGTTGTGTGGGACAGTGTGTGAGTGGTTAGAGTTGTGTGGGACAATGTGTGAGGGTTACCCTAGAGTTGTGTGGGACAGTGTGTGAGTGGTTAGAGTTGTGTGGGACAGTGTGTGAGTGGTTAGAGTTGTGTGGGACAATGTGTGAGGGTTACCCTAGGGTTGTGTGGGACAGTGTGTGAGTGGTTAGAGTTGTGTGGGACAATGTGTGAGGGTTACCCTAGAGTTGTGTGGGACAGTGTGTGAGGGTTACCCTAGGGTTGTGTGGGACAGTGTGTGAGTGGTTAGAGTTGTGTGGGACAGTGTGTGAGTGGTTAGAGTTGTGTGGGACAATGTGTGAGGGTTACCCTAGGGTTGTGTGGGACAGTGTGTGAGTGGTTAGAGTTGTGTGGGACAGTGTGTGAGGGTTACCCTTGAGTTGTGTGGGACAATGTGTGAGGGTTACCCTTGAGTTGTGTGGGACAATGTGTGAGGGTTACCCTAGGGTTGTGTGGGACAGTGTGTGAGGGTTACCCTAGAGTTGTGTGGGACAGTGTGTGAGGGTTACCCTAGAGTTGTGTGGGACAGTGTGTGAGGGTTACCCTAGAGTTGTGTGGGACAGTGTGTGAGGGTTACCCTAGAGTTGTGTGGGACAATGTGTGAGTGGTTACCCTAGAGATGTGTGGGACAGTGTGTGAGGGTTACCCTAGAGTTGTGTGGGACAGTGTGTGAGGGGTTACCCTTGAGTTGTGTGGGACAATGTGTGAGGGTTACCCTAGGGTTGTGTGGGACAGTGTGTGAGTGTTTACCCTTGAGTTGTGTGGGACAGTGTGTGAGGGTTACCCTAGAGTTGTGTGGGACAGTGTGTGAGGGTTACCCTAGAGTTGTGTGGGACAGTGTGTGAGGGTTACCCTAGAGTTGTGTGGGACAATGTGTGAGTGGTTACCCTAGAGATGTGTGGGACAGTGTGTGAGGGTTACCCTTGAGTTGTGTGGGACAGTGTGTGAGGGTTACCCTAGAGTTGTGTGGGACAGTGTGTGAGGGTTACCCTAGAGTTGTGTGGGACAGTGTGTGAGGGTTACCCTAGAGTTGTGTGGGACAGTGTGTGAGGGTTACCCTAGAGTTGTGTGGGACAGTGTGTGAGGGTTACCCTAGAGTTGTGTGGGACAATGTGTGAGGGTTACCCTTGAGTTGTGTGGGACAGTGTGTGAGGGTTACCCTATAGTTGTGTGGGACAATGTGTGAGGGGTTACCCTACAGATGTGTGGGTCAATGTGTGAGTGGTTACCCTAGAGTTGTGTGTGGACAGTGTGTGGGACAGTGTGTGAGGGGTTACCCTACAGTTGTGTGGGTCAACGTGTGAGTGGTTATCCTAGAGTTGTGTGTGGACAGTGTGTGGGACAGTGTGTGAGGGTTACCCTACAGTTGTGTGGGTCAACGTGTGAGTGGTTACCCTAGAGTTGTGTGGGTCAATGTGTGAGGGTTACCCTAGAGTTGTGTGGGTCAATGTGTGAGGGGTTACCCTAGAGTTGTGTGTGGACAGTGTGTGGGACAATGTGTGAGTGGTTACCCTAGAGTTGTGTGGGACAGTGTGTGAGGGTTACCCTAGAGTTGTGTGGGACAGTGTGTGCGGGGTTACCCTAGAGTTAGATGAGAGCGACGAGTTGTAGATACAGTTTCGAACCCCCATCTCCTGCATGCACTGTGTCAGCTGATGGATGCTCGACTCGACGTCCCGGTGGAAATCTTGGGGAGATTTCTCCAGTTGGTGGAAAAACAGGAAGTCAGAATACAGCCTGGGAACAGGATAAAACAGGAAGTCAGAATACAGCCTGGGAACAGGATAAAACAGGAAGTCAGAATACAGCCTGCAGACAGGAAAAACAGGAAGTCAGAATACAGCCTGGGAACAGGACAAAACAGGAAGTCAGAATACAGCCTGGGAACAGGATAAAACTACCTGTAACAAAACTACCAACAAACAAAACTACCCGTAACAAAACTACCCGTAACAAAAATACCCGTAACAAAAATACCCGTAACAAAACTACCCGTAACAAAAATACCCGTAACAAAACTACCCGTAACAAAAATACCCGTAACAAAAATACCCGTAACAAAACTACCAACAAACAAAACTACCCGTAACAAAAATACCCGTAACAAAACTACCCGTTACAAAAATACCCGTAACAAAACTACCCGTAACAAAAATACCCGTAACAAAACTACCAACAAACAAAACTTCCCGTAACAAAAATACCCGTAACAAAACTACCAACAACAAAACTACCGACAACTAAACTACCAACAACAAAACTACCAACAACAAAACTACCCGTAACATAAATACCCGTAACAAAACTACCAACAAACAAAACTACCCGTAACAAAACTACCAACAACAAAACTACCCGTAACAAAAATACCCGTAACAAAACTACCAACAACAAAACTACCCGTAACAAAACTACCCGTAACAAAACTACCACCAACAAAACTACCAACAACAAAACTACCCGTAACAAAACTACCAACATCAAAACTATCAACAACAAAACTACCAATAACAAAACTACCAACAACAAAACTATCAACAACAAAACTATCTGTAACAAAACTACCAACAACAAAACTACCAACAACAAAACTACCAATAACAAAACTACCAACAACAAAACTACCAACAACAAACTACCCGTAACAAAACTGCCAACAACAAAACTACCAACAACAAAACTACCCGTAACAAAACCAGCCCAGCGGTTGGCCATCTAACCTTACACATCTGGCCATCTAGCCTTACACATTTGGCCATCTTACCTAACACATTTGGCCATCTAACCTAACACATCTGGCCATCTAACCTTACACATTTGGCCATCTTACCTAACACATTTGGCCATCTAACCTAACACATTTTGCCATCTAACCTTACACATTTGGCCATCTAACCTTAAACATCTGGCCATCTAACCTTACAATTGTGGCCATCCTTGTGGTTGGCCAATGGCCGGGAGAACTGACCTGTCCGTAGGGTTTCTCAGCAGGACAATGACCCGAGCCTGGGGTATCACGTGATGCAGGTAGTGGGCGTTGGTGAAGCGGGGCTCCAGCAGCCCGCAGTTCTCGGGGTTCTTCCACCAGTCCTCGTTGGCCCACAGGGTAGAGACACTGGCGTCACCTGGGGGCGGCAGGGGGGGGCGTAACACATGGGTCAACATAGACAGGTGGACACAGACAGACAGGTGGACACAGACAGGTGGACACAGACAGGTGGACACAGACAGGTGGACACAGACAGGTGGACACAGACAGACAGGTGGACACAGACAGACAGGTGGACACAGACAGGTGGACAAAGACAGGTGGACACAGACATGTGGACACAGACAGGTGGACACTGACAGACAGGTGGACACAGACAGACAGGTGGACACAGACAGACAGGTGGACACAGACAGACAGGTGGACACAGACAGACAGGTGGACACAGACAGACAGGTGGACACAGACAGGTGGACACAGACAGGTGGACACAGACAGGTGGACACAGACAGACAGGTGGACACAGACAGACAGGTGGACACAGACAGACAGGTGGACACAGACAGGTGGACACAGACAGGTGGACACAGACAGGTGGACACAGACAGGTGGACACAGACAGGTGGACACAGACAGGTGGACACAGACAGGTGGACACAGACATGTGGACACAGACAGGTGGACACAGACAGACAGGTGGACACAGACAGACAGGTGGACACAGACAGACAGGTGGACACAGACAGACAGGTGGACACAGACAGACAGGTGGACACAGACAGGTGGACACAGACAGACAGGTGGACACAGACAGACAGGTGGACACAGACAGACAGGTGGACACAGACAGACAGGTGGACACAGACAGGTGGTCACAGACAGGTGGACACAGACATGTGGACACAGACAGACAGGTGGACACAGACAGGTGGACACAGACAGACAGGTGGACACAGACAGACAGGTGGACACAGACAGACAGGTGGACACAGACAGACAGGTGGACACAGACAGGTGGACACAGACAGGTGGACACAGACAGGTGGACACAGACAGGTGGACACAGACAGGTGGACATAGACAGGTGGACATAGACAGGTGGACACAGACAGACAGGTGGACACAGACAGACAGGTGGACACAGACAGACAGGTGGACACAGACAGACAGGTGGACACAGACAGGTGGACACAGACAGGTGGACACAGACAGGTGGACACAGACAGACAGGTGGACACAGACAGACAGGTGGACACAGACAGACAGGTGGACACAGACAGACAGGTGGACACAGACAGACAGGTGGACACAGACAGGTGGACACAGACAGGTGGACACAGACAGGTGGACACAGACAGACAGGTGGACACAGACAGACAGGTGGACACAGACAGGTGGACACAGACAGGTGGACACAGACAGACAGGTGGACACAGACAGACAGGTGGACACAGACAGACAGGTGACTTAAGCAGCAGCTGTTACTAACCGGTAATTTTTGTGTGGAATGTGTTGAGGTCATGACCTTCGGGATTTGAGTCTGCTATCTGCATGGCTGCCCCATCGAACAGATCGACGTAGTCAGAGAATGGAATGTGTGACGTGTAGTTCAAGCACCAGCCTGGGGAGGACAAACAGCACATCAAGCAGGACATCAAACAGGACATCAAACAGGACATCAAACAGGACATCTCATCAAACAGGACATCTCATCGAACAGGACATCTCATCAAACAGGACATCAAACAGGACATCAAACATGACATCAAACAGGACATCAAACAGGACATCAAACAGGACATCAAACAGGACATCAAACAGGACATCAAACAGGACATCAAACAGGACATCAAACAGGACATAGAAACAGTCGAAAAATGTTAAGCAGTCTGAACGTTTGTTGTTTTTTTGTGTGCTTGGTTTAGTGCACGTTTTATGAACCCATCCATCACACACAACTTGACCCATCCATCACACACAACTTGACCCATCCATCACACACAACCTGGCCAACATGCTGGATTAGGTGAGCGGTTAATCTCAGCTTATCACGTGAGCTGCTCATGTGCGACCTTCTGCTGGGAGGTTATCGTGACCCCGATAAGGTCGCTAAACATTTTAATTTTTGTCTATGACCCTGATAAGGTCACTGAAAAGTTACATTTTGTCTATGACCGTGACGTTGTTTCTCTAGCGAATAACGTGTTTGTTCTGCCCTTCCTCCCCCCTTCCAAGGCCTCGCCACATCGTCTTTGCCATCGCTGACTCCCTGTGGCACATCCATACATCCACACATCCACACATCCTCACATCCACACATCCACACATCCTCACATCCATACATCCTCACATCCACACATCCACACATCCTCACATCCTCACATCCTCACATCCACACATCCACACAGTGGTTTTACAAGGCGGCAACAGCCGAAGTTCTTTACAGTTACCTCGATCCCTGCCCTATGATGTATGTACATCCTATGATGTCTCCACATCCTGATGTATGTACATCCTATGATGTCTCCACATCCTGATGTGTGCATACATCCCTTCACCCACTCACCATAACGATTTTTGCCCCACCAATGGGATTCCTTGACAGGTGGCGCTGCTACATCCGGGTGTGCAATCAGCCGGTGATACAGGTCAGTACTGCCGCACTTGGGCATGCCGGCAATGAAGAAATACGGCAAACACCTCAGCCGGAACCGGTCAAGTCGTTTAGCCCACTGTTGTCTGAACGTCCTAAAGATCTTCTCATATCTGTAGGAGTAGTTGGCGAACAGGTTGCCGTGGTACATGTCGTCTGCCGGCTGGACCACCTCTTCCCGCCAACACGGGTTCTTGTACTCCGGCAGAAACTTGATCGGCTGCTGAAAGAGGAAACACGTGGTAGGTGAGCAGCAGGCAGCTGTATAGCGCGCGTGTGGTTGTAGTTGAGCATAAAGTTTGTTGATTGTCAGCTAACTAGGCCCAGCTTACGGCTATTTATAGTCTCCAACTTCAGGGTACATAACTCACGTTGGGGGCGGGCCTAAAAACAGAACTCTTTCAACCTCGGAGTTTGTTTTGGACTCTTTCAGTTCGTCAGTGAGAAAATAATTATGCTAATGATTGCGGAGTTAGGAAGCGTGAAAAATGTAGATTGGGTTCATAATGAATATTTAATTTAATTATGGATTTTTGTTGATTTCCGCAAGCTGTTAAAATATCGAGTTAACGAGTTTCAAGACATCTGCTAGGCCTTGTATCTAGTCATGCACGTGAAACTACAGGTGTGGGAGGGGTCTTGTCGTTCAGGTGGAACAGGAAGTGCGTCATTAGATGGTCTAAAATAAGACTGTAACGAAGCTAATTAGAAAATAATTGGACTCATGGCAACACGAATGTCCGCTTACCGTGACACGAATGTCCGCTTACCGTGACACCAATGTCCGTCTTACACCAATGTCCGTCTTACACCAATGTCCGTCTTACACCAATGTCCGTCTTACACCAATGTCCGTCTTACACCAATGTCCGTTTACCGTGACACCAATGTCCGCTTACCGTGACACCAATGTCCGTCTTACACCAATGTCCGCTTACCGTGACACCAATGTCCGTCTTACACCAATGTCCGCTTACCGTGACACCAATGTCCGTCTTACACCAATGTCCGCTTACCGTGACACCAATGTCCGCTTACCATGGCTAGAACTTCCGAGACGTCGTTAGTCCGGCACGCAACCGGCACACTGCCGTGTATACGCCGGCCGCTGCTGTTTCTTTCCGGTCCGGCCGGAATTTCATTGGAGAGCTGGTCCTTCAGGACGTCCTGTGGGCTGTCCTCACGCTGCAGGTAGGTCATGAGTCGCTCCACCAGCCCCGGGCGTCCGGCGTTCCAAGGTCGGGGGTTCGAGTCCGGGATAGAGCCGGGTAGGGCGGGGCTCACAGGAAACCCGTACACCAGCAGGAAGACAATGGCGGCCGAGAGTACCGCCAGTACGTAGAACCCAAACTGGAGTTTGTCGCGCTGCATTGTGGGTAGTGGCGGGACCCATAGTCTCACACGCGCACAGCTCGGGGTCATAGGGTCGTCCTAGGGATGAGTCATGTAGGGGTCATGTGGGGGTCATCTGAGGGTCATCTGAGGGTCATCTGAGAGTCATCTGAGGGTCATGTGTGGGTCACTTGGATGTTCTAGCCGAAGCCCTTCCGCTGTGTGGCCATCCTTTAATCAACTGAAACATGAAAACACCGGCACGTCATTCACCAGTTATCTAAACTTGTTACACATGGTAATGTAGAAAATATTGATTTTTTAAAAGATGTATTTAATAACGATCCACTAATTAAATAACTGGAAAGAAAAGCGTGGGTCGAAATTTGTTTTATAATCCTTGTAAAAACAGATAAGAGCAAGAAATGGCAAAAAATGCACATGTTGTTGTTGAGCAGGAATGTGACGTAAAAGTGCACGTTCCTGTGTCTGCGTGTGAGTGCATTCTACCTTCTAATGTGTACACTACAGTGTGTGTGTGAGTGTGTTTCTGTGGGTGTGTGTGTCTCTGCAGTGTGTGTGGGTGTCGGTACAGCATGTGTGTGTGGGTGTCTCTGCAGTATGTGTGTGTAGGTGTCTCTCTCGTGTGTGTGTCGGTGCAGTATGTGTGTGTGTGTGTGTTGTTGTGCTGACTCAGAAACCAAAGGGTGCTGTGTTACACCCTGTGTTTTTTATGCCCTAACTTTCTGCTAAGCCCTGTTTCTGTTATGCCCTAATCTTTTGTTATGCCCTATGTTTATGTGATGCCCTATGTTTATGTGATGCCCTATGTTTATGTGATGCCCCGTGCGTCTGTTACACGGTTGATGGACTTGTAAAGCTGAACCCTCGCTCTATCTAACAATGTAGGTCAACCCCTCAAGATTAATTAATAAAAGTAATTAATCTTCACCCTCCGCCCCGCCACTACACAACATGCAGGTAGCAATAAACGATACAAACACAAAAAAACATTACTAACTAATTTGTTAGATGCTTTATTTGCCATTAATATAAGTAACATTCCTCTCTAGACCTAGCTATCCATCGGGCAGATGAAGTAGAGTTCATATGTTTCTTCGCCTTGGCATGAAGGGATGGTGTGGTCAGCATTATACCCAGCCAACCTTCCCCAACGTCAGTCAGGTACCCATCAGAGCTGAGTGAACTCAGAGACATCTGAGAGTCACAAGTCCTAAATAATGTATTTTTTTTAAATCTCTCGTCCCCCCCCCCTCCCTCCTCTACGTAGTCAGCTTCTAAGTATTGTTTTATGGATGAAAATGGATGTTTGTTTAGTATTACTATTGACCCTAATCCACTCAATTATCTTGAAGAGGTGCAATTAAGCTTTGTTAATTAGCGCTTGAATAAAGCAGTGTCGGGAGTAAAGCAGTTTTTAATGACATTTAATTGGACAAGGTTTTCATCAAAGCTCCATCCTCATGCCAGTACACAGTCCATTTCCTTAGTGGGCTGGGCAGGGCTAGTGCACTGGCTACAAGTGATGCACTCGGCGCACCGTAATGTTGTGTCGGTCTCTACACTGTCAAGACGTAACCCTAACGTGACGCTGTCACAAATGTAACGTCACACTGTCACAAACGTAACCCTAACATGACACTGTCACCTAGTTACCGACCCGTTAGCCCCCCACCACACTTCTAGAGAATATCTGACACCGCTAGCTGTAAGACGTTAGTTGTGTCTAGCTGTAAGACGCTAGTCGACTCTAGCTGTAAGACGTTAGTTGTCTCTAGCTGTAAGACGTTAGTTGTCTCTAGCTGTAAGACGTTAGTCGACTCTAGCTGTAAGACGTTATTGTAGTTGTCGCTACCTCACCACACACTGCCGAAGAAAATATTCCCGTGAGGTTTTTTCCTTCCCCCAAAAAATTGCCGCTAATTTAAGCGTTGTTTTTAGCGCCGGTCGGAATGCGAGGCACCCTCTTGTTTGCGGTCACAAATTCCGGGTAATTGTATTCACCTTTCACCTAAAAAAACCAACGTCTTTCTCTCTAGCGTCTTACAGTTTTAGTTCTATGTACACATATAGCATGAAGTTTTAGTTTAATATAGATCTAGAAGATAATGTTCTAGTTGCATATACATCTTTAACAAATTAACGTAGTATGTTAGTTTAATATAGATCAATAACATAATGTTCTAGTTGAGGCGTTTGTCTGTATGTTAGTGCGAACATTTTATCTCTTGAGGTGTAAGTCAATACGAACATTGCCGTGGTGAGGGTCGGGGGAGCCATTATGACATTCTTTTGACAGCATATGACAGCACATGACAACACATGCCAACATATGACAACACATTCTGTGTTCCCCGATCCTGTTGTGACAAACATCATCTGGCTCAGCACATTCTCGTTCCATGGGCCTTTGTCAAAACATTTCATGTCAAACACTCAGCCCATCACATCACAAACATCACACAAACATTACACAAACATCACACACATCACATAAACATACCACACACATCACACACACATCACACAAACATTACATAAACATCACACAAACATTCCATAAACATCACACAAACATACCACAAACATAACACAAACATCACACAAACATCACACACACATCACACAAACATTACATAAACATCACACAAACATACCACAAACATCACACAAACATCACATAAACATCACACAAACATCACACAAACATCACACAAACATCACACAAACACCAAACATCACACAAACATCACACAAACATCACACAAACATCACATAAACATCACACAAACATCACAGAAACATCACACACACATCACACAAACAGTACATAAACATCACACAAACATACCACAAACATCACACAAACATCACACAAACATCATACAAACATCACACAAACATCACATAAACATCACACAAACATCACACAAACAGCACACAAACATCACACAAACATCAAACATCACATAAACATCACACAAACATCACACAAACATCATACAAACATCAGACAAACATCAGACAAACATCACACAAACATCACATAAACATCACACAAACATCACACAAACATCACACAAACACCAAACATCACACAAACATCACACAAACATCACACAAACATCACATAAACATCACACAAACATCACACAAACAGCACACAAACATCAAACATCACATAAACATCACACAAACATCACACACACACACATCACACAAAAATGAGAGGACACATCTTAGCAACATCACACTAGCATCAACCTTCTTCTAGTTACATCATGGCGAACATCACGAACATCAAACCATCACCAACATCAGTAACGACACAGCCAACACCATCAGTAACGACAACCAACAACATCAGTAATGACAACCAACAACATCATTAACAACACAGCCAACAACATCAGTAACGACAACCAACAACATCATTAACGACACAGCCAACAACATCAGCAACGACAGCCAACAACATCAGTAACGACACAGCATCACCAACATCAGTAACGACAGCCAACAACATCATTAACAACACAACCAACAACATCAACAACAACGACAGCCAACAACATCAGTAACGACACAGCCAACAACATCAGTAACGACAGCCAACAACATCATTAACAACACATCCAACAACATCAGCAACGACAGCCAACAACATCAGTAACGACACAACCAACAACATCATTAACGACACAGCCAACAACATCAGTAATGACAACCAACAACATCATTAACAACACAGCCAACAACATCAGTAACGACAACCAACAACATCATTAACGACACAGCCAACAACATCAGCAACGACAGCCAACAACATCAGTAACGACACAGCATCACCAACATCAGTAACGACAGCCAACAACATCATTAACAACACAACCAACAACATCAACAACAACGACAGCCAACAACATCAGTAACGACACAGCCAACAACATCAGTAACGACACAGCATCACCAACATCAGTAACGACAGCCAACAACATCAGTAACGACACAGCCAACAACATCAGTAACGACACAGCCAACAACATCAGTAACGACACAACCAACAACATCAGTAACGACACAACCAACAACATCAGTAACGACACAGCCAACAACATCAGTAACAACACAACCAACAACATCGGTAACGACACAGCCAACAACATCATTAACAACACATTTAACAACATCAGCAACGACAGCCAACAACATCAGTAACGACACAACCAACAACATCATTAACGACACAGCCAACAACATCAGTAATGACAACCAACAACATCATTAACAACACAGCCAACAACATCAGTAACGACAACCAACAACATCATTAACGACACAGCCAACAACATCAGCAACGACAGCCAACAACATCAGTAACGACACAGCATCACCAACATCAGTAACGACAGCCAACAACATCATTAACAACACAACCAACAACATCAACAACAACGACAGCCAACAACATCAGTAACGACACAGCCAACAACATCAGTAACGACACAGCCAACAACATCAGTAACGACACAGCATCACCAACATCAGTAACGACAGCCAACAACATCAGTAACGACACAACCAACAACATCAGTAACGACACAGCCAACAACATCAGTAACGACACAACCAACAACAACAGTAACGACACAACCAACAACATCAGTAACGACACAGCCAACAACATCAGTAACGACACAACCAACAACATCAGTAACGACACAACCAACAACATCAGTAACGACACAACCAACAACATCAGTAACGACACAGCCAACAACATCAGTAACGACACAACCAACAACATCAAGCAGATCCTAGTCAACACTGCTACCACACTGCAACAACAAGCTACTCACACATTAGCAAGAACGTGGTAATCCATCAATCCACTCCATCCAGTGAGTGTTAAAGGCAATCTACTCACGGAGTTCACTCAACCGTGAGCTATGCACTGCGCAGTCTAACGTAGCAGCTGCTAACTGGAAATACTAATGGAATTCCCAGGGGCGATAAGATCTAGGTCTACTCCGCGACTAGCAACAAACATAAAGCCATACAAGAAACATAACTACACTGTTGCTTATTACTTGGTTACTGATCAATCTAGTGAATTAAAAAAATGTTTGGCTTTTGAAAACGTTTTGGTCTAAATATTTGACTTGAGCACAAAATCTCAAATACTTCGCTTCGCACTTCGAGAAAATATAAAAATATGTAAAATATTTCACGTGGAAACTTTTTTAACGTGACAAAATTAAACACTTGAAAACGATTGGCCGCCAGATTTTTATCTCCCAGCCGTCGCTAGTGCTCGTGCGTTAGTTCAAACACCGGAGTTGCTGACGGATGAAAGTATGGAACACCGGCGTGCCATATTTTTATATATTATTGAATTGATGTAGTACAGTGTTTTTGTCGTTTACATCAGTAAATAAAAAATCTTAGACTGTGTTCGTGTGTCGAATGTTTTTAAATTTGAATCTAATTTACCATAATTAATTTGTGTTAGATGTTTAATTGGCCCATGACTTGAAGAGCTGCATGGATTTTTAGACTTAAAAGAACTTATGCCTATGTGTGTCTATGTGTCTATATATGTGTCTATGTTTTTTATGTATGTCTATGTATGTCTATCAATGTCTATGTATGTCTATATGTGTCTATGTTTTTTATGTATGTCTATGTATGTCTATGAATGTCTATGCATGTCTATATTTGCCTATGTGTAAGGTGTGTATATGTGTATGTTGGAGACAAATGAGTTGTTCTATATCAGATCGTACCTACAATCACATGATGTATTTCTGTCGACAAAAGAGACCGATTATTCCGTATGACTTGAGCTAAAGTCTTCCGTATTTGGCCAGTTGATTGCCACAATAACATTAGACTGATATGATTTTAGCAACAGGAGTTTTATTTTATCCCAAAATAACATTACACTGATATGATTTAGTAACAGGAGTTTTATTTTATCCAACAATAACATTAGACTGATATGATTTAGTAACAGGAGTTTTATTTTATCCCAAAATAACATTAGACTGATATGATTTTAGCAACAGGAGTTTTATTTTATCCCAAAATAACATTACACTGATATGATTTGGTAACAGGAGTTTTATTTTATCCCAGCGCATTTTGAAAGGACGGGAGTTGAATTCTTCTTCATGGTTTAAAGTGATTTAAATTCTGAAAACTTTTATTTTACCAACAGTATTTATAGCCACGTATCCTATGTGAAGTATATAAAAATGTATACATATAGTCCTGTGTAGGTACCGGGTAACCTTATAATAGAGTTGCACGAATCAGATTTGATATTTCCTGGTATGGAATAAGAGACACTCTTAATGAATAGGGCTACGTTAGACAGACTGGGCCAAATATCTGCGTGAGACAGATTGTACAAAGTATCTGCGTGTAAAGATGTATGACTGTTGGAGATGGAATAAACATCAGTGTACACTTGAATTGTTTTTATTATTCTATGAATGAAGTTATACCCAGTGACCTTGTCACCTTTGAATAATCAGTAGCGTCACAATGCGGGGAGGGAGCGCAGTACACAGGGGGCAGTGGCGGATTAAGGGGGGTGCTGAGGGGGCTGCAGCCAGGGACCCCCGATTTTTAGGGGCCCCCAAATTTCCTTTTTCAATCATAGTAAATTTTCCTTTAAAGTGATTTTTTTAACTATAAAAGCCAATGTTTTAATAATTGAATCACAAGTTTATTTCACTTTTTTTAATCAAAATATCAAACTCGAGCACACACTTTAATATAAATACCAGCCCGGACAGCGTTTGCTTATGACAATAAATTGGGTTAATTTTAGAGTTAAAAACACAAACAGCTGTCGAATTCTGACACATAAATGACATGAATCTGGTGTGAACATTCTATGATTTTAAACTTTTAAAAACATTTATAGGCCTTTACTTTTAGTGAACGTTAATATCGGGTTTACAGGCCAGGGATGACGTTCTTTAAATGGACGCCTGTGGAAATCCATTTTATTGTGGGCCTCATAAATTGATGACACCTAAGGGATGGAGGTGGTTTTTTTTACGCTTATACCGTGCTTACTGTTTTAGTTGGGCCTAGTTTAACCTCGTAGACCGTCCCTGAGTCCACCCAACTCTGATGGGTACCTAACTCACATTAGGGAAAGTAGAGGCGGCTGGGCATAGTGCTGACCACACAATCTCTTCATATGCCGAGGTCACAGAAACAAGTGAACTCTACTTCAATTGCCCCATAGGCCGTCAGGTTTACTAGTTTAACCTCTGTATGTTATTAATAATTTCCTACATAGAGTTGTTTGAAATTCTCTTTTTTTCTCTTCGCGTCTGCAAGCAAACACGCGCCAACAGCCTTTATCGTCTGCCCTATAACGACATTATAATATTCGCATGGATATTTATGTTTATTCAATGTTAGTCTGCATTTCCAGCTTTCTCACGCCCAATATAAATACTTGAATAACAGTTCAATAACTATCGTGACACGGATATACAGGCTCAGGAGTTTGACTCCCATTAGCCGGGCAGGCCTCGACATAGTGAACTCCAACTAAATGGGAAATTGTGGACTAAATCAGTCTCACGAAGATGCTGGTTTGAAACACTACATGTTGGTCGCTTATTCATCCGTAGGCTTGCACCAGGCTTTACCTCCCCAAACAACAGACGCGGGACATCGTCCTACCGTCTGGTGCCCGGCTAGGTCGATGGTCAGAGGTCTAAAACTTCTACATTCATAAAGTAAACAGCCATATTTTTATTAGTGCTCAATTAGCGGATGGATCTAGGCTCTCTGTATTTTGTTAGTGTGTGTGTGTGTCGTGGCAGTGGGTGGGGGCAACATATAATCATGCTAAAAATGAGTACATATTGATGTTAGGGGATCAGCGTGGTTGAATCGGTAAAGCTCGTGGATGCTTAACCGAAATGTCTCGAGTTCAAGCCCTCGGGCAGATATGGCTCGTTAGCTGGAGACAGCAGCTTTTCTAGGAGAGACAACTCCAAAATCAAACATCTGCTGTAGTTTGTTCTTGGTTGGACAAAGGCTATGGAAACAAATTAAAAAAGAAAAGCCGGCTGAAATCGGAGTCAATGGCCTCAATAGCGCATGACCAGTTGACACTTACACTTAATTGTGTTGGAGGGGATCCCTTCCAACACTAAAATTAAGAACGAAGAAGAATAGAAGAAGAAGAAGAATGTTAGATGTTTGTATCCAATTTACCGCTCATTGAACACAGTTGACAGCTTTTTTAAATTAGCAGTTTTGTAAATATCGGTGTCGAATGTTCCTATAAGTTATAAATAATCTATTAATATTTTGAATAGTATGCTGATTAGGATATATATATATATATATATATATATATATATATATATATATATATATATATATATATATATATATATATATATATATATATATATATATATATATATATATCAGGGGCCCCCAAAAAGTTTCAGCCCGGGGCCCCGCCCAAGCTTAATCCGCCCCTGACAGGGGGGGGAGGGGCTTTTTAGGGGGTGACACCAAACAGAAAAATGTGAACATTTACCTTCAAAACAATGGCTTATCCAGTTAAAAAATAAAAGAGTATGTGAAAGGGGTAAAAAAAATGCAACTTGTTCAAGTAGGCGGGGGGGGGGGGTGACACCCTGAGTTGCCGCACCCAACCTTGTGACGCCACTGCCAATAACTGACCAGCTGCTCCAACTGTTCAAGTAACATGCTAGCCGCAGGGCCCTTGTGACTGTTCAACCAGGGCCCCCACCCACGCTTCATCCGTCTCTGTGTCTATGGGTCTCTGTGGGGTCATCCATCTATGAAGTCCACAGGGAGGGGAGAGGGTGGGGGGATACTTACACTGCTTATAAAACGTCAAATGAAGACGGCAGTGTCCGTGTTTTAAATACAAACGCAGGTCAGCGTGTAAACAAATCAGGGTGAAGGCCTACACCGGGGTCATCGGTATCACACATGTCGTTTTTTTATCATTTGTACCCTCCCCCCTCCCCTCCCCAATTTTACCCGTCGTCACCAAAAGCCAGAACCAAACACATCAAATGACGTCGAGATTTACAAATCTCGACGTTTACAACTCCCTCTGTAAAAACAAGTTAATAAAAAGTCTAGTGACAATTTAAGCGCAATTTCCTTAATTAATTTTTTGTGACCAAAAAAAAAGGATATTTTTGAAAACTTTCTTCGGCAATATTGTTCTAAATTATGGCAGGAATCGATTGGTAAATGTTTCAAGTCGCTAAGTGGTCTGGTTGCCGAGATATGGGCCAAAAAATGCATTTTTTCGAGGTTTTTTGGCTTTTCCGGGAAATCCAGGAAGGAATTCCGGAATTTTTTTAGCCTATGTTCATCCTCGGAACTTGCTTAACATATTTGCTTTTGGAACTAGTCCTCGATATTGCTTCGTTGAGGAGGAGATACGACTTAAAGCTGCGGACACACATCCATCCATACATACATCCAGAAATGGCGAGTTAATCGCAATTGGCAGTATGGAAATTGCGCTAAAAAAATACTTAGTTGTACATTGTGTTTGTGTGTATGACTATGAGTGTCTGTGAATACGATAGCTTGGGTACAGTTTCTATGTTGACATTTCATATACAAGTATTACATTTGTAGTTGTGTATCAACTTTTGAGCGATTTCCGGTCAATGGAAGTAGTACTTACACAACTTGCGATTTCTCAAAAACCAGTAACGTAAGTACCTTTTAAGCTAAGTGGCAACATTTTTAAGTATTACATTATATACGAATTTTTAGCTTTTGAACCATTTCCGGTAACCGGAAGTGGTATTATACTGTATGTTTGTGGGGACACGGTAAACTATCGTTCTAGTTATATAAATGTATATCAAATGTATATCAAATATATCCGATTTATCACACAGATGTGTAGGCCTATCAAATGTATTTTACAGTTGTATATCAAATGCATAATACAGCTATATATATCAAATGTATTTTACATGTGTATATCAAATGCATTATACAGTTGTATATCAAAAGTATTACCCAGACCTTGATATGGCGCTAGAGCTGTAAAGTGGCCAGGAGACCACACTACTTTCACTTTCGTTTTGACGGGGTGAGAAATACACATGATAGGTAACTCGGTAAATAACTAATTGTGCTTTAGATTGATTTTTATCTCCCTTGGAATTTTGTGATGTCTTGATGTAATAGACTCACACAAGCGCTCATTAACACACCTAATAGGCCATATCAATAAATTCATAAATACGTAGGCATGTATATTTATTTATTTATTTATCTATATATTTGAATATAAATAAGTTTTAAATTTTTATTTGTCTTTGTTAATTTGTGTGTTACATAAAGGCGTTTTAAATATTTATTAGATCTTAAATATTTATATTTTATGTTTAATTAATTGTGTACAAATTTTACATTAAATTTGAAAGTAACTGCTAAGCTAACAAGAAACTCATGCAAACACCTATTTGAAATGAAAACGATAACACTTTGATAACGATACCATTGTTATTAGTTTATCAATAGCGTCAGATACAGATTAACAGCTAACCGGTCCACACATCTGATTGGTTGATTCAAGTCAACACTAGCCAATCCAACACTAGCCAATCCAACACCAGCCAATCCAACACTAGCCAATCCAACACTAGCCAATCCAACACCAGCCAATCCAACACCCAGCCAACCCAACACTAGCCAATCCAACACTAGCCAATCCAACACTAGCCAATCCAACACTAGCCAATCCAACACCAGCCAATCCAACACTAGCCAATCCAACACTAGCCAATCCAACACTAGCCAATCCAACACTAGCCAATCCAACACCAGCCAATCCAACACCAGCCAATCCAACACCAACCAATCCAACACTAGCTAATCCAACACTAGCTAATCCAACACTAGCTAATCCAACACCAACCAATCCAACACTAGCTAATCCAACACCAACCAATCCAACACCAGCCAATCCAACACCAGCCAATCTATTCTAACACTACTTTCAACACCACATACAGATCTATTTCACTTGCGCCATAGACCGTCGGTTTCAAAATGTGAACATTGCTTGCGTTTTTACTTTAGATCTATATCTAATTAATTGTTATTGTTTATAATATATTTAAACTGCACATTTTAATCCGTATCATCATCTTTTCCCGTTCGTGCCCAAGACACATGGGGCAGATGAAGTAGAGTTTATCTGTTTCAGAGACCTCAGCGTCAGCACTATGCTTAGCTGCTTTTGTTTTCCCTAACGATAGTTAGGTATCCATTAGAGCTGGGTTGACTCAGAGACACTGTACTGACTTGAACCCGGATCCGAACTCGAAACTTTCGGGTAAGCAATCTAGCTCTGTACACTAGGCCACGGCACGTTATATTAGTTATAAAATATTCCCATCAGAATATAGACAAAACAAATGTATGTGATAACCAGATATATGCAAATGTATTTACAACAAATATTATATTTATTACAGCACTTTAGTTGTTATTTTGTCCAACTAGATGTAAAAATACAGTAGAAATTAAAGTAAAATACAATACAATATTGCACGTATGTTTGTGTGTATGTGTTTAAGATAGTGCATTGTGGGTGTTTACAACTTGTAATTAATCCATTTAAGTAGGTTGTTGCGCGGCTTGCCTAACAACCGCCATTGCTAGGGAATTCATGGCGACCACGTCGGAGCGATTTGGCTGACTTCCGGTTGAACTCATTGTCCGTGTAAGCTATTAAATGCAGGTCAACATGGAAGCAGCTGGCCACTTTTACACGGTGTGTACTTTTGAAAAGGCATCGAGACATGTAGACTGGCCGCCCGTAGAATTTCTTTGTGTTTGATTTGATTTTCTTACTCAAGGAATTCAGCGTCATTACAAGGTAATAATTATTAATTGATTAAATTTTAAATTATCACCTGTTTTTATAATTTAACCTCTTGTTTAATTACTTTAATGTTAGCTCTGTCTATTCCATAATTAAAATGTCATCTTGACCTTAACAATAAGGGAGAACAAATCGTGTTAGCAAAGATCGATTTTTCGCGCCATTTTGTAGTGACTTCTTTATAATGTAATAATTATTAAATATTCGCACAGTATGTTATGACGAGATGTGAACCCTAGAGAGTCATGACGAGATGTGAACCCTAGACAGTCATGACGGGATGTGAACCCTAGACAGTCATGACGACATCTGAACCCTAGAGAGTCATGACGAGATGTGAACCCTAGAGAGTCATGACGACATCTGAACCCTAGAGAGTCATGACGAGATGTGAACCCTAGAGAGTCATGACGGGATGTGAACCCTAGAGAGTCATGACGAGATGTGAACCCTAGAGAGTCATGACGAGATGTGAACCCTAGAGAGTCATGACGACATCTGAACCCTAGAGAGTCATGACGAGATGTGAACCCTAGAGAGTCATGACGAGATGTGAACCCTAGACAGTCATGACGGGATGTGAACCCTAGAGAGTCATGACGACATCTGAACCCTAGACAGTCATGACGGGATGTGAACCCTAGACAGTCATGACGACATCTGAACCCTAGAGAGTCATGACGAGATGTGAACCCTAGAGAGTCATGACGAGATGTGAACCCTAGAGAGTCATGACGAGATGTGAACCCTAGAGAGTCATGACGACATCTGAACCCTAGAGAGTCATGACGAGATGTGAACCCTAGAGAGTCATGACGAGATGTGAACCCTAGAGAGTCATGACGAGATGTGAACCCTAGAGAGTCATGACGACATCTGAACCCTAGAGAGTCATGACGAGATGTGAACCCTAGAGAGTCATGACGAGATGTGAACCCTAGAGAGTCATGACGAGATGTGAACCCTAGAGAGTCATGACGACATCTGAACCCTAGAGAGTCATGACGAGATGTGAACCCTAGAGAGTCATGACGAGATGTGAACCCTAGAGAGTCATGACGAGATGTGAACCCTAGAGAGTCATGACGACATCTGAACCCTAGAGAGTCATGACGAGATGTGAACCCTAGAGAGTCATGACGAGATGTGAACCCTAGAGAGTCATGACGAGATGTGAACCCTAGAGAGTCATGACGACATCTGAACCCTAGAGAGTCATGACGAGATGTGAACCCTAGAGAGTCATGACGAGATGTGAACCCTAGAGAGTCATGACGAGATGTGAACCCTACACCATCATGACGAAATCACAACTCCTGATCTGACCACTGTCCGCGACCCACCTCGACTTTTGAGTTGTTGCCAAGCATAGTCATACCGTTTGAGTTGTGATGTCACATCGTGTCGGTGCTGCTGTCCTATGTGGCTGTAGCGAATGTAAACTTGACACCCTGCTGTCAACACCCGGTCAACTTGACCACACTGCCGGGCTAGCAGACGACTCGGCCAGGCAGATGTAAGAAAACATGGACTGGCCAACTTGCTGAGCACGGTGTATTTCTTGCTCCTGGCTCCCCCACATTGTACGGCAACCTCCACCAGTTTTGTGCCGGCAACCTTTGATGTAGGCAGATGTTTCAGCCGGTACCCCGGTCTGCCGGCTCTTTTGACCCACAATGTTGAATCTCCCGGCATATCTGGCGACATGGCGAGGTACCAACGAGACCAGTTTAACGTACGGAGGCTGAAATTTGTTTCGGGAACATTCTCCCGCTTGAGCAAAGGCAGATTTTTTAGTTTATATCTGGCGAACAAGTTGTTGGCTGGTCTTTTATTTAGTAACTGAGAAGTTTTCTTCGAAGGTGTTTTTATTTCTTTACGGATGGTTTTGATTTTCTTTACAGGTTTTGGAGGCGTTAAGTTGAGATCTGTTGATGCACTTAACTTAGCTGGTGGATGATCTGTAGCGCTTGCCGGACTTCCGGTCTGGTGACGTAGTGCAGCAAAGATGGCGTCTATGTCAGCGGCCAGTCTAACGTGGCTGGACCTCGCGCGAACTTCGCTCTCGTAGTTGGCCAGCAGTGCCGTGTCTTGGCTCTCCTTGTAACACACGGCCATCAGCGTGTCAAGCAGGCTCGACATCTCCTCCAGGCGCAGGTGTTTACCGTTGGTTGCCATGGAGATGGACTGGTAGAAAAAGTCGGCGTCGTTTCTCGCGCACTGCACGCCGTAGATGGTGACACCGTGTAGAGCCAGGGCCTTAGTCTCCTGGCGCCAGTCCAGCTTGTCCGTGTTGCAGGCGTCCCCCGGCTCATGCGGCACCTCGTCCCCTATCAGCACCACCACCCGCCGCGACCCCGGCGTCCACGAGAGCTCGGTCCGAATTTGTCTGAGGGCAAGTTCGTAACACTCGGGCTCGTCACCCCCGGCCGTCTGCTCGGCGTTTTGCACGAACTGGCAAAGTTGGGTGACGTCAGTCGTGAAGTCTATCCACTTGGTGACGTAGATGTCCGTGTCGCAGTAGTCGCCGTGAGCCAGCACGGCAAACCGGATGCCGGGGATGTCTGCCTGCAGGCGCTGGATGATGTCTTGGACACGCCCACGGACCTGTTCCAGCCAGTTGTACATGGAGCCCGTCGTGTCGAATGAGAAGACGACCTCTAGGGTGGCGTGAGGCGTGGCTGACATCGCTGCTGGTTTTAGTTGTTAGGTTTAAGGTAGTTAGGTTTAAAGTAGTTAGGTTTAAGGTAGTTAGGTTTAAGGTAGTTAGGGTTAAGATAGCTACGTTTAAGATAGCTAGGTTTCTGTGAAGCTGTCACAACAAGACTATGACCAGCGTTACTCTGTAATGCTGGTTACCCATTGATTGGTAGTAGCCTTTATATACCTTTAACTAAATCAGCGAAGCTACATTTTCCGCGATGTAAACGAATCCGCTTCATGTGCTAATTTTAGATTGCGGGTTTTCCTTATGGACCAGTGACCTTATATTATCTGAAAGTGGATATCCATTTTGATAATAGATATAAATATTATAAATGGTAACTGCAACGTCTTCTATAGTTAATAGCTAAATAACTTAGTTCTATAAGTAGACCTAATTTTATCAGTTCATAGTTCATGGAATAAACATCATCGATAAGTCAGTTTAAAAATTAAAACAAGACTAGTAAAAGTTAACAAATTCATTAACGTCCCTTGTATTATGTATATCTCATAGTTATGTCCCTTGAACGTTCAGTCTGTTTACTGTTTAAGTGTGTTATGTGTAATGTGTGAGTTGTCTAACACGGAAGCCTGAGACAAAACGTGTGATCAGAGCTGTGATGTGTGTAAAGAGTCAATGTGAAGAAATCTCCTGTTTATTTTGAGTGAAAGAGAACATGTAATGTAACAAAACGTGTCCCTGATTTATTGAAACTTTGTAGAGATACCATGTTATGATGTGTTTAGCGGATATCTGCACAATACAACAGAACAACCTGCCAGTTACACAATACAACAGTACATCCTGCAAGTTATACAATACAAAATACATCATAGTACGGCTTGCTAACGACACATAACAAAACACTCACCTTCAACATACTACAGCGTAGGCCTACACTCCACTTAAGGGAACTCAAGTTATTGTGAACTGTAGTAAAGTGAAATAACTATTAAAATGGTATGATGTAATCAAGCTAGATTGCGGCCCTTGTGGGTTTAATGTTATCAACTATTTTTGTCTATATCTCAACTTTATTAGCAAGTAGTCACACTCTGCTATATTAATATATAGAGGGTTATTTTTTTATGTTAAACCTAAATAATAATGAAAATAATAATTGAATAATTTGTGTTATGGGACATTGGGTGCCAACCAAATGGACTTTCAGTAGCAGCACAAATGGCAAGAATGGTCAGAATACACCTGGTTGGCAGAATACACCTGGTTGGCAGAATGGTCAGAATACACCTGGTTGGCAGAATACACCCGGTTGGCAGAATGGTAAGAATACACCTGGTTGGCAGAATACACTCGGTTGGCAGAATGGTAAGAATACACCTGGCTGGCAGAATACACCTGGCTGGCATAATACACCTGGTTGGGAGAATACACCTGGTTGGCAGAATACACCTGGTTGGCAGAATAGTCAGAATACACCTGGTTGGCAGAATACACCTGGTTGGCAGAATGGTCAGAATACACCTGGTTGGCAGAATACACCTGGCTGGCAGAATACACCTGGTTGGCAGAATACACCTGGTTGGCAGAATACACCTAGTTGGCAGAATGGTCAGAATACACCTGGTTGGCAGAATACACTCGGTTGGCATAATACACCTGGTTGGGAGAATACACCTGGTTGGCAGAATAGACCTGGTTGGCAGAATAGTCAGAATAAACCTGGTTGGCAGAATACACCTGGTTGGCAGAATGGTCAGAATACACCTGGTTGGCAGAATACACCCGGTTGGCAGAATGGTAAGAATACACCTGGTTGGCAGAATACACTCGGTTGGCAGAATGGTAAGAATACACCTGGCTGGCAGAATACACCTGGCTGGCATAATACACCTGGTTGGGAGAATACACCTGGTTGGCAGAATACACCTGGTTGGCAGAATAGTCAGAATACACCTGGTTGGCAGAATACACCTGGTTGGCAGAATGGTCAGAATACACCTGGTTGGCAGAATACACCTGGCTGGCAGAATACACCTGGTTGGCAGAATACACCTGGTTGGCAGAATACACCTAGTTGGCAGAATGGTCAGAATACACCTGGTTGGCAGAATACACTCGGTTGGCATAATACACCTGGTTGGGAGAATACACCTGGTTGGCAGAATAGACCTGGTTGGCAGAATAGTCAGAATAAACCTGGTTGGCAGAATACACCTGGTTGGCAGAATGGTCAGAATACACCTGGTTGGCAGAATACACCTGGTTGGCAGAATACACCTAGTTGGCAGAATGGTAAGAATACACCTTGCTGGCAGAATACACCTGGCTGGCATAATACACCTGGTTGGGAGAATACACCTGGTTGGCAGAATACACCTGGTTGGCAGAATAGTCAGAATAAACCTGGTTGGCAGAATACACCTGGTTGGCAGAATGGTCAGAATACACCTGGTTGGCAGAATACACCTGGTTGGCAGAATACACCTGGTTGGCAGAATGGTCAGAATACACCTGGTTGGCAGAATACACCTGGTTGGCAGAATACACCTGGTTGGCAGAATACACCTGGTTGGCAAAATACAGCTGGTTGGCAGAATACACCTGGTTGGCAGAATACACCTGGTTGGCAGAATGGTCAGAATACACCTGGTTGGCAAAATACACCTGGTTGGAAGAATGGTCAGAATACACCTGGTTGGCAGACTACACCTGGTTGGCAGAATACACCTGGTTGGCAGAATGGTCAGAATACACCTGGTTGGCAGAATACACCTGGTTGGCAGAATACACCTGGTTGGCAGAATGGTCAGAATACACCTGGTTGGCAGAATACACCTGGTTGGCAAAATGGTCAGAATACACCTGGTTGGCAGAATACACCTGGTTGGCAGAATACACCTGGTTGGCAGAATACACCTGGTTGGCAGAATGGTCAGAATACACCTGGTTGGCAGAATGGTCAGAATACACCTGGTTGGCAGAATACACCTGGTTGGCAGAATACACCTGGTTGGCAGAATACACCTGGTTGGCAGAATGGTCAGAATACACCTGGTTGGCAGAATGGTCAGAATACACCTGGGTGGCAGAATACACCTGGTTGGCAGAATACACCTGGTTGGCAGAATGGTCAGAATACACCTGGTTGGCAGAATACACCTGGTTGGCAAAATGGTCAGAATACACCTGGTTGGCAGAATACACCTGGTTGGCAGAATGGTCAGAATACAGCTGGTTGGCAGAATACACCTGGTTGGCAGAATACACCTGGTTGGCAGAATGGTCAGAATACACCTGGTTGGCAAAATACACCTGGTTGGAAGAATGGTCAGAATACAACTGGTTGGCAGAATACACCTGGTTGGCAGAATGGTCAGAATACACCTGGTTGGCAGAATACACCCGGTTGGCAGAATGGTCAGAATACACCTGGTTGGCAGAATACACCTGGTTGGCAAAATGGTCAGAATACACCTGGTTGGCAGAATACACCTGGTTGGCAGAATGGTCAGAATACAACTGGTTGGCAGAATACACCTGGTTGGCAGAATGGTCAGAATACACCTGGTTGGCAGAATACACCTGGTTGGCAAAATGGTCAGAATACACCTGGTTGGCAGAATACACCCGGTTGGCAGAATGGTCAGAATACACCTGGTTGGCAGAATACACCCGGTTGGCAGAATGGTAAGAATACACCTGGTTGGCAGAATACACTCGGTTGGCAAAATACACCTGGTTGGCAGAATACACCTGGTTGGCAAAATACACCTGGTTGGCAGAAGACACCTGGTTGGCAGAATACACCTGGTTGGCAGAATGGTCAGAATACACCTGGTTGGCAGAATACACCTGGTTGGCAGAATACACCTGGTTGGCAGAATACACCTGGTTGGCAGAATGGTCAGAATACACCTGGTTGGCAGAATGGTCAGAATACACCTGGTTGGCAGAATACACCTGGTTGGCAGAATACACCTGGTTGGCAGAATGGTCAGAATACACCTGGTTGGCAGAATACACCTGGTTGGCAAAATGGTCAGAATACACCTGGTTGGCAGAATACACCTGGTTGGCAGAATGGTCAGAATACAACTGGTTGGCAGAATACACCTGGTTGGCAGAATGGTCAGAATACACCTGGTTGGCAGAATACACCCGGTTGGCAGAATGGTCAGAATACACCTGGTTGGCAGAATACACCTAGTTGGCAGAATACACCTGGTTGGCAAAATACACCTGGTTGGCAGAATACACCTGGTTGGCAAAATACACCTGGTTGGCAGAAGACACCTGGTTGGCAGAATACACCTGGTTGGCAGAATGGTCAGAATACACCTGGTTGGCAGAATACACCTGGTTGGCAGAATACACCTGGTTGGCAGAATGGTCAGAATACACCTGGTTGGCAGAATACACCTGGTTGGCAGAATACACCTGGTTGGCAGAATGGTCAGAATACACCTGGTTGGCAGAATACACCTGGTTGGCAGAATGGTCAGAATACACCTGGTTGGCAGAATACACCTGGTTGGCAGAATACACCTGGTTGGCAGAATACACCTGGTTGGCAGAATACACCTGGTTGGCAGAATAGTCAGAATACACCTGGTTGGCAGAATACACCTGGTTGGCAGAATGGTCAGAATACACCTGGTTGGCAGAATACACCTGGTTGGCAGAATACACCTGGTTGGCTGAATGATCAGAATACACCTGGTTGGCAGAATACACCCGGTTGGCAGAATGGTCAGAGTACACCTGGTTAGCAGAATACACCTGGTTGGCAGAATACACCTGGTTGGCAGAATGGTCAGAATACACCTGGTTGGCAGAATACACCTGGTTGGCAGAATGGTCAGAATACACCTGGTTGGCAGAATACACCTGGTTGGCAGAATGGTCAGAATACACCTGGTTGGCAGAATACACCTGGTTGGCAGAATGGTCAGAATACACCTGGTTGGCAGAATGGTCAGAATACACCTGGTTGGCAGAATACACCCGGTTGGCAGAATGGTCAGAATACACCTGGTTGGCAGAATACACCTGGTTGGCAGAATACACCTGGTTGGCAGAATACACCCGGTTGGCAGAATGGTCAGAATACACCTGGTTGGCAGAATACACCTGGTTGACACTGAAGCCGTGTCTACCACTGGACAGGTAGTTTAGCTGTGGCATCTCTCAGGGTACGTCCCTACAACTCTAGCCACATGTGGGTGACCACTTTCACAGCTCAGTCTTTCAAAATACACAATTAGTTACTAATGTACTAATTATTAGTATTTAATGATGACTCCTAAGGGCTGCCACTCTAAACAACTTACATCAAATATTTAGTACAGTTATGTCGCTTTGCGCTGTGTATAAAATAATAATATTAATAGGCTTGAAAAGCTGGTTCCAAATTTGTGTTGCTAGAAAGCATATTTTTCAACCAAAATTGAAAATTTTCTAACATTTGAGAAATAAGTACAAAATGACTTACGGTTTCATTAAGGCTAGAAATAGTAAAAGAAATAGTTACTAGTAATGCAGTAGTAATTTAGCTAACAATTTTTTTTTAATTTGGATTAGCAGAGTCAAGGTGTTGTGATAGAGGATGTTATATTGTTGTGATAGGGGATATTATATTATTTAATATAAATAAACTACTAGGCTATACCCCAAGGACCGTTATTGTGTATTTTATCCTGGAAAACAAGAGTGAATTTCATTATTTTACATTCCCTGGCCACTTCAATTGATTTCAAGGTGAGGTTGAGGGCAGTGTTTTTTAATATTTGAATTGATAAAATAATTCTAAACTGCTTTTCAACAGCTTATACTCAATACAAAAATATAAAAATTAGATGTAATCGACAGTTCCCAAACAGCTTTAATTTTTTGTAATTTAACTTGACTTTTATTGCTTGCCATTTTTTTAAAAAGATTTTTGAAAATTTAGTGTGATTCCATAGACTTTTCAAGCCTATTTTAAGTAGGCTCAAATGGGCTGTTACACTTCACACCATCATTTGATGACAAAAAATTGAGTTGTTTTTTTATTGGTTTTTAATATTTACAAAAGTAAGCAACTATTCACAAATCTTCCTGAAAATGTAAATAAACACTGTCATTATTAAAAGTCATAATTAAAAACAAATATAAATATCTATAAAATGCATTTCTACAGAGGGCAGTAAAGTCTGCATCGTTGGAATCTGTGAAGACAAAATACTTCTGCATGATTGGAAATCAATCCATTAGCATTAAATACTTGTGCATGATTGGAAATCAATCCATTAGCATGAAATACTTGTGCATGATTGGAAATCAATCCATTAGCATTAAATACTTCTGCATGATTGGAAATCAATCCATTAGCATTAAATACTTCTGCATGATTGGAAATCAATCCATTTGCATTAAATACTTCTGCATGATTGGAAATCAATCCATTAGCATTAAATACTTGTGCATGATTGGAAATCAATCCATTAGCATTAAATACTTGTGCATGATTGGAAATCAATCCATTAGCATTAAATACTTGTGCATGATTGGAAATCAATCCATTAGCATTAAATACTTGTGCATGATTGGAATGAGAGGAACTCAATCAATGAGTATCAATCAATGAAGGCATCTTTGGATGAGTAAGTCTGACAAAAATAGGTGAAGCTGTGAATGTAGAAATTGAACAAAAGCATTTGAGCAGCTAATATTGCTGGTTAGCCTCTAGCTGTCAGCCCAGCTGTAGCTGTAGGACAGTTGTTTGAAAGCATATAGCTGTCAGCTGTAGAACAGTTGTTTGAAAGCATATAGCTGTCAGCTGTAGCACAGTAGATGCTGGACAGTTGTTAAAAGTTGCAGCGGTGCTGTATGTAAACTATGGAATGTTTGAACATATTTTTATTCATGCTTCAGGCACCTGCATTTCCACATGGACCCATGATAAAAAGATAAAGTTAAGTGACACATGGCATCTACTAGTTAAACAATGTTGGCCTGACAATCTATAGGGCATTTGGGTTGACCTGACAATCTGTAGGATAGGTGAGCTCTTGTCTCTCTGATCACCATTTGTAAACTTAAGTAAAAATTATGTAAAACTTTTGTAAAACTTCTGTAAAACAAATTCAAACGTGAACAAAACTGTCAATAAATATTTGTTAAAACTTTAGCAGCTGATGAGTAAGGCATCATAGTGTACTGTTATTTTGGAGTAAGCCAGCATCAAGTATTGTAGTGGAGTAAGGTAACGTCATGTATTGTATAATGGAGTAATCCAGCGTCATGTATTGTAGTGGAGTAAGGCATCAATGTGAACTCTGCTGAGGTGGACAGCTGTAAAAACATCAGTGGCTGGCTATTTGGTGGCTTCTAGAGCTTGTTCAATCTGCTTGACGTACTTGCTGCCTGGTTTCATGTGGATCTCTTGCTCCACTAAGTTGGCCGGAAAGTTTCTGTCATACCTGAAACAAAATAGTTCATTTCAAAATCTGGTGACGTGAGGTGAACCATTGTTACAAATTATCTTTAGGTCAAAGGTTGTTAACCCTTTCAGCACTTGTCATGTTTGTGGGTTTGTTTGTTCCTGATTTTATTAGTGTATGCTTTGAGAACTTGAGCCCAAGACAGAACTAGTCATGTTATCTGAAAACTTTGCTATCTCCAAACAAAAGCTTACACGCGCTCTTAAATTATTTTGCTCCACAGTGAAAAAAAAATAAAGGCCTACATAGCATTTGTCATCCGTGATTCGATTGAAGTAATTCAAGTTTGTTAATCACAGATTTCTTATACAAAGCTCTGCCCTCCTGAAAAAGCTGATGTGGCTAAAGCAAAAAATATAGTTTGTATACACTGTTGAGATAGACTTACACAAAAAAGAATCGTGTGCAGATAAATTCACTTTTTTCACAGGTCCATATGGTATCACAGTGCCTCTTTAGGTGGTTGTTGTTGATGACTGAAAAAATACAAATTTTAGGTGGTTGTTGTTGATGACTGAAAAAATACAAATTTTAGGTGGTTGTTGTTGATGACTGAAAAAATACAAATTTTAAGTGGTTGTTGTTGATGACTGAAAAAATACAAATTTTAGGTGGTTGTTGTTGATGACTGAAAAAATACAAATTTTAGGTGGTTGTTGTTGATGACTGAAAAAATACAAATTTTAAGTGGTTGTTGTTGATGACTGAAAAAATACAAATTTTAGGTGGTTGTTGTTGATGACTGAAAAAATACAAATTTTAAGTGGTTGTTGTTGATGACTGAAAAAATACAAATTTTAACCAAATCAGTCAAAACACCAAGTGGCATTCTTTTTCATGAGACACAAGAACAAACTTTGGAAAGCATGAAGTTGTATTCTGTACAAACTGGGTACATGAATATAATATACCACCTGTCATTTATGATACAAAGCTATACATACCCTCACACAAAGCTATACATACCCTCACACAAAGCTATACATACCCTCACACAAAGCTATACATACCCTCACACAAAGCTATACATACCCTCACACAAAGCTATACATACCCTCACACAAAGCTATACATACCCTCACACAAAGCTATACATACCCTCACACAAAGCTATACATACCCTCACACAAAGCTATACATACCCTCACACAAAGCTATACATACCCTCACACAAAGCTATACATACCCTCACACAAAGCTATACATGTCATCTTCTCCAGTAAATGATCAATGAATTCATCTTGGGGGTCATTGGGGTCAACTGCAGCTTTCTGGAACAAAAGTTAGGTACAGGTGAAACAGTGAGGTACAGGTGAAACAGTGAGGTACAGGTGAAACAGTGAGGTACAGGTGAAACAGTGAGGTACAGGTGAAACAGTGAGGTACAGGTGAAACAGTGAGGTACAGGTGAAACAGTGAGGTACAGGTGAAACAGTGAGGTACAGGTGAAACAGTGAGGTACAGGTGAAACAGTGAGGTACAGGTGAAACAGTGAGGTACAGGTGAAACAGTGAGGTACAGGTGAAACAGTGAGGTACAGGTGAAACAGTGAGGTACAGGTCAGTATACAGTTAATGAGGTAAACTTTGTAGTGTCAAGTTAGACTATTACATTGTAGGTTTACAGCTAGGTTAAAAGAATTGGATTGAGCCTAGCTCTGACTATTCAAGTTTTAAAACTAGAACTGAGGTTAAACAAATCACCTTAGCCTTTTTGGTAGGGGGCATAGATATACTTAGAAGCCTGTTACAATATCCCAGTGAAGTGTTGAGGTGAGGGCTGATGTAGATACCTTTGCCATAGGCTGCCCCGTTGAGCTGGGGACAAAGTCAACAGGTTAGCTTTTAACAATCAAATCAGACAAACTTAAAGTCAACAGGTTAGCTTTTAGCAATCAAATCAGACAAACTTGTTACATAAGGTTTGGTGTACCACTTGCTGACAAGAATTTTTTTCTTGTGTCTAGCTAATGGTCAGCTTCACACTAATGGCTGTCATTCATCAATCACACATCTCATTGACTTACTGAACAGTTATCTAGCTAATGGTCAGCTTCACACAAATGGCTGTCATTCATCAATCACAAACATAGTCTACCTGCCACAGGTATCCAAACCTAGTCTACCTGTCACAGGTATCTAAACCTCCTAGTCTACCTGTCACAGGTATCTAAACCTCCTAGTCTACCTGCCACAGGTATCTAAACCTCCTAGTCTACCTGTCACAGGTATCTAAACCTCCTAGTCTACCTGTCACAGGTATCTAAACCTCCTAGTCTACCTGCCACAGGTATCTAGTCTACCTGCCACAGGTATCTAAACCTCCTAGTCTACCTGCCCCAGGTATCTAAACCTCCTAGTCTACCTGCCACAGGTATCTAAACCTCCTAGTCTACCTGCCACAGGTATCTAAACCTCCTAGTCTACCTGCCACAGGTATCTAGTCTACCTGCCACAGGTATCTAAACCTCCTAGTCTACCTGCCCCAGGTATCTAAACCTCCTAGTCTACCTGCCCCAGGTATCTAAACCTCCTAGCCTACCTGCCACAGGCATCTAGTCTACCTGCCACAGGTATCTAGTCTACCTGCCACAGGTATCTAAACCTCCTAGTCTACCTGTCACAGGTATCTAAACCTCCTAGTCTACCTGCCACAGGTATCCAAACCTCCTAGTCTACCTGCCACAGGTATCCAAACCTCCTAGTCTACCTGCCACAGGTATCCAAACCTCCTAGTCTACCTGCCACAGGTATCTAAACCTCCTAGTCTACCTGCCACAGGTATCTAGTCTACCTGCCACAGGTATCCAAACCTCCTAGTCTACCTGCCACAGGTATCCAAACCTCCTAGTCTACCTGCCACAGGTATCTAAACCTCCTAGTCTACCTGCCACAGGTATCTAGTCTACCTGTCACAGGTATCTAAACCTCCTAGTCTACCTGCCACAGGTATCCAAACCTCCTAGTCTACCTGCCATGGGTATCTAAACCTCCTAGTCTACCTGCCACAGGTATCCAAACCTAGTCTACCTGTCACAGGTATCTAAATCTCCTAGTCTACCTGCCACAGGTATCTAAACCTCCTAGTCTACCTGCCACAGGTATCTAAATCTCCTAGTCTACCTGTCACAGGTATCTAAACGTCCTAGTCTACCTGCAACAGGTATCTAAACCTCCTAGTCTACCTGCCCCAGGTATCTAAACCTCCTAGTCTACCTGCCACAGGTATCTAAACCTAGTCTACCTGCCACAGGTATCTAAACCTCCTAGTCTACCTGTCACAGGCATCTAAACCTCCTAGTCTACCTGCCACAGGTACCCAAACCTCCTAGTCTACCTGCCACAGCTATCTAGTCTACCTGCCACAGGTATCTAAACCTAGTCTATCTGCCACAGGTATCTAAACCTCCTAGTCTACCTGTCACAGGCATCTTAACCTCCTAGTCTACCTGCCACAGGTATCCAAACCTCCTAGTCTACCTGCCACAGGTATCTAAACCTCCTAGTCTACCTGCCACAGGTATCTAAACCTCCTAGTCTACCTGCCACAGGTATCTAAACCTCCTAGTCTACCTGCCACAGGTATCTAAACCTCCTAGTCTACCTGCCACAGGTATCTAAACCTCCTAGTCTACCTGCCACAGGTATCTAAACCTCCTAGTCTACCTGTTTACTGGTTCCACTGGCTACCAAAAGACCTTGTCTGATTATGGAGTGCCAATTCTCTATTGGTGAACCACTGAAAAAAAAATTCATTTTTTAATTTATATTTAATATTTAATTATCTTTTAACTCAGGGGTTCCCAACCTTTTTTTACTCTAGAGCACATTCTAAAATATCGGTAGGGTGGCAGGCACCACCTATTTTAAATCGACAAACTCCTTCCATAACTTGTCATTTTCCCATAATTTATTTTCTTATTTACTTATAGTCATAATGTATTAATAAATAATAAACAAAAATGTTTCAAAATAATAAAATTATTTGGCATTTTTTTCAAATTGTATACACACAGAGAAATGTATTTCCAAAACGTAAATAGTGCAGTCTAGCTCGCCGCTAGACAGGTTGGGACAAGTATCGAACATATTTTATAAACCTAGGCAGTCAAAAAAAATTAAAACTGTAACAAATGAATAAAAATAAATCATATTTTAAAATAATGTTCATTAAAAATAATTCTGTATCTGTCGAATAGTGAGAGGCGGGCAAATACGAATCGTTCGGCGGGCGCCATGGCGACCGCGGGCACAGGGTTGGGAACCCCTGTTTTAACTGAATAAATATAAAATATCCTAAAATAAAAAAACAGCAACTATTTTAAACAGCAACCAAAATTACTACAACTACAAAAAAGATGGGTTACCATTGGGGATAGTTGGAGAAACTAGATTTGGAGAAATTAGCCTTCAAGTTTCTTTTCAAATTTATATTCTAATGAAACGACTGGCTAAACTATAACTTGGCATGACTAACTGGCTAAACTATAACTTGGCATGACTAACTGGCTAAACTATAACTCAGCATGACTAACTGGCTAAATTATAACTTGGCATGACTAACTGGCTAAACTATAACTCTGCATGACTAACTGGCTAAACTATAACTTGGCATGACTAACTGGCTAAACTATAACTTGGCATGACTAACTGGCTAAACTATAACTTGGCATGACTAACTGGCTAAACTATAACTCAGCATGACTAACTGGCTAAACTATAACTCTGCATGACTAACTGGCTAAACTATAACTTGGCATGACTAACTGGCTAAACTATAACTTGGCATGACTAACTGGCTAAACTATAACTCAGCATGACTAACTGGCTAAATTATAACTTGGCATGACTAACTGGCTAAACTATAACTCAGCATGACTAACTGGCTAAACTATAACTCTGCATGACTAACTGGCTAAACTATAACTTGGCATGACTAACTGGCTAAACTATAACTCAGCATGACTAACTGACTAAACTATAACTCAGCATGACTTACTGGCTAAACTGTAACTCAGCATGACTAACTGGCTAAACTATAACTTGGCATGACTAACTGGCTAAACTATAACTCAGCATGACTAACTGGTTAAACTATAACTTGGCATGACTAACTGGCTAAACTATAACTTGGCATGACTAACTGGCTAAACTATAACTCTGCATGACTAACTGGCTAAACTATAACTTGGCATGACTAACTGGCTAAACTATAACTCTGCATGACTAACTGGCTAAATTATAACTTGGCATGACTAACTGGCTAAACTATAACTTGGCATGACTAACTGGCTAAACTATAACTTGGCATGACTAACTGGCTAAACTATAACTCAGCATGACTAACTGGCTAAACTATAACTCTGCATGACTAACTGGCTAAACTATAACTTGACATGACTAACTGGCTAAACTATAACTTGGCATGACTAACTGGCTAAACTATAACTTGACATGACTAACTGGCTAAACTATAACTCAGCATGACTAACTGACTAAACTATAACTTGGCATGACTAACTGGCTAAACTATAACTCAGCATGACTAACTGGCTAAACTATAACTTGGCATGACTAACTGGCTAAACTATAACTTGGCATGACTAACTGGCTAAACTATAACACTGCATGACTAACTGGCTAAACTATAACAGCATGACTTACTGGAAAGCAAAAACACTTCCTGATTTACTCTTTTCTTCACGAAAGCGTTGATCTTCTAGTGGCGGACTGTTACGCAACAAAAACTGGTGATTTGTGTGCATGAAGTCAAGGTACTGCACAGAATACAGAAAAAAATCTACGGCTTGTATTTTCATTCAATTATGGAAAAGTGGACAGATTTCATTAGTTATTGGCGGTTAATACAAATATAATTTTAAGAAAAGTTATATAAGAAAAAACGTAACGAACTAAAAATAGAACAACCAGTTACCTGTTCTTTGGCCAGCTTGACAATGTGGGAACGATTACTTGATATAATCCTAGTCAGTAAGTGAAAAATACATTATACTAAGAGCGATTACTTGATATAATCCTAGTCAGTAAGTCAAAAATACATTATACTAAGAGCGATTACTTGATATAATCCTAGTCAGTAAGTCAAAAATACATTATATTAAGAGCGATTACTTGATATAATCCTAGTCAGTAAGTCAAAAATACATTATACTAAGAGCGATTACTTGATATAATCCTAGTCAGTAAGTCAAAAATACATTATACTAAGAGCGATTACTTGATATAATCCTAGTCAGTAAGTCAAAAATACATTATGTTAAGAGCGATTACTTGATATAATCCTAGTCAGTAAGTCAAAAATACATTATGTTAAGAGCGATTACTTGATATAATCCTAGTCAGTAAGTCAAAAATACATTATACTAAGACACAAGTTGTCAAACTTATTTCAAGAAATTTAATACATTAATTAGAAGGAAACAGTTTCCCATTATTCTATCAATTAATGTTATCATTTAAATGTTACCAATTGTTGTATCAATGAAATGTTATCAATAAAATGTTGCCAACAGTTCTATCAATGAAATGTTATCAATAAAATGTTGCCAGTAGTTGTATCCATGAAATGTTATCAATAAAATGTTACCATCTGAGAAGGGAGTAGCTGAATGGATGAACATTTTCCATGAATTGTTTCAAATTTTCTGGATCAATGTCCAACAATGTTTTGATATGAGGAATGCTAGAGATGATTTCCTTTAGCAGCGTGATGTCTTTTTTCTGTCAACAGAATTTTTTTTAATTAACAAATTAAACTGTTTTCGCTAAACTCTACCTATAAGGTGCAAGAAAGTCTTGTGAAATGGTGGAACCAACCTACTCATACACAAGGGGTCATCCATAAATGATGTCACACTCGTAGGGGTATGGGGGGTCCGTAATTTGTGACGGTTTGTGATGAGGGGGAGGGGGGGTTAGATGGTGTGATGTCACACTTTTGCATTATAGAAAAAACAATGTTAGAAAACGAGTTTTAGCTGTTATTTCGCGTTTTAGAAAACTGTTTTAATAAATTGTAACAGGAATTTATCAAAATACTCTGTTGACAGAGTTCTGACAAGGTTTTGGAAAAAATCGATGTTTTAAGAAAAATTCAACAGCAATTTTGAGATGTGTTGTAGGCTGAGGTGTGACGTCATTTTAGGGGAAGGGGGGGGTCTAGCTTTTTGTGATGACATGTGACGGAGGGGAGGGGGTGAGGTAAAAAACATCACTTTACCAACAAGGTGTAGGAACCAACCTGCCCACACAAAACTTTACCAACCTGCCCACACAAAACTTTACCAACCTGCTCATACAAAACTTTACCAACCTGCTCATACAAAACTTTACCAACCTGCTCATACAAAACTTTACCAACCTGCTCATACAAAACTTTACCAACCTGCTCATACAAAACTTTACCAACCTGCTCATACAAAACTTTACCAACCTGCCCACACAAAACTTTACCAACCTGCCCACACAAAACTTTACCAACCTGCTCATACAAAACTTTACCAACCTGCTCATACAAAACTTTACCAACCTGCTCATACAAAACTTTACCAACCTGCCCACACAAAACTTTACCAACCTGCCCACACAAAACTTGACCAACAAGGTTTAGGAACCAACCTGCTCATAGAGAACAATTTCATGGAGCTTGTCATCCACAATGGTGGGGTAGGGGGCCAATATTAGGTCATGCCTAGCTGATTCAACAGCAGCCCTTGTCAACTGCAGTAGCAAGTACACCACCTGCTCAGGTCAAAGGTTAAACATTGGTGGACGTCTGTTTTTTGTGTGATGATTTAAGTTTGGTGGACGTCTGTCTTTTATGTGATGATTTCAGTTTGGTGGACGCCTGTTTTTTATGTGATGATTTAAGTTTGGTGGTCGTCTGTCTTTTATGTGATGATTTAAGTTTGGTGGACGTCTGTCTTTTATGTGATGATTTCAGTTTGGTGGACGTCTGTCTTTTATGTGATGATTTCAGTTTGGTGGACGTCTGTCTTTTATGTGATGATTTCAGTTTGGTGGATGTCTGTCTTTTATGTGATGATTTCAGTTTGGTGGACGTCTGTCTTTTATGTGATGATTTAAGTTTGGTGGACGTCTGTCTTTTATGTGATGATTTCAGTTTGGTGGACGTCTGTCTTTTATGTGATGATTTCAGTTTGGTGGATGTCTGTCTTTTATGTGATGATTTCAGTTTGGTGGACGTCTGTCTTTTATGTGATGATTTCAGTTTGGTGGACGTCTGTCTTTTATGTGATGATTTCAGTTTGGTGGACGTCTGTCTTTTATGTGATGATTTCAGTTTGGTGGATGTCTGTCTTTTATGTGATGATTTCAGTTTGGTGGACGTCTGTCTTTTATGTGATGATTTCAGTTTGGTGGACGTCTGTCTTTTATGTGATGATTTCAGTTTGGTGGACGTCTGTCTTTTATGTGATGATTTCAGTTTGGTGGACGTCTGTCTTTTATGTGATGATTTCAGTTTGGTGGTCGTCTGTCTTTTATGTGATGATTTAAGGTTGGTGGATGTCTTTATGTGATGATTTAAGGTTGGTGGATGTCTTTATGTGATGATTTAAGGCTGGTGTGATGATGGTGATGATGATGAAGAAAGCAATTACTTTACAAGTCAAATTAATTTCTCTCAGACTACCTGAGGTTCCGTAACGATGTCTGTCGAAGCATCAGCCATGACTCCTAGAGTTTGGAAGCTGAAGATACACAGTGTGCTGCCGCAAATCATGGGCTGGAGACATCAAAGTTACCAGTCACAATTCATGATAAGCTAACTCAATAGATTCTCAATCTAACATTGCACACACACAATTCATGATAAGCTAACTCAATAAATTCTCAATCTAACATTGCACACACACAATTCATGATAAGCTAACTCAATAGATTCTCAATCTAACATTGCACACACACAATTCATGATAAGCTAACTCAATAAATTCTCAATCTAACATTGCACACACACAATTCATGATAAGCTAACTCAATAAATTCTCAATCTAACATTGCACACACACAATTCATGATAAGCTAACTCAATAAATTCTCAATCTAACATTGCACACACACAATTCATGATAAGCTAACTCAATAGATTCTCAGACAAATTTACCAGTCACAATTCATGATAAGCTAACTCAATAGATTCTCAATCAAAGTTACCAGTTACAATGCATGATAAGCTAATTTAATAGATTCTCAATCTAACATTACACACACACACAATTCATTACAAACATTAAACACAACTTCACTACTGTTGAGTTATAGCTACTTCAACTACCACATTAAGACTTGTGTGAGGAGATCATTATGATGGTCACATAAAAAGTAGGAATTACCTTAAGCATGACACTGAATTTTATATCATGATGATGGTCACATAAAAAGTAGGAATTACCTTAAGCATGACACTGAGTTTTATATCATGATGGTGGTCACATATAGGGCAGTAATCGTTCAGAGTTAACAGTCTCTTTTGCATGTAAGCATAAAGCTGTAGAATTTGACAAAACCAATCAGTTTAAAATGTTAAACAGGATGTAATGTGCATCCATCAATATACAACAACTGTTCAAACATCTAGCAGTAAAAAAATCACTGACCTCAGCTAAAAATCCATCGTGTGCACTTAGTTGTAAGTTAGGACTTGCCAACATGCTACAAAATTTATTTAAAAGTTTAAAATTCAAAAAAGGTTAGAAACAAATAATATCAACTCTTAAAAAAAAAAACTTTATTGTCTAGCAATAACAGTAAACGTTATACAATCCCAAGCAGTTATGTTGATAATTTTTTACAAGAACAGTCATCAGTCAGGTACCTACTTTTCAGAAGACTGCATTAGAATGTCGATTGTGCTATTGACTGTACCATCTGATAAGTTCAGAGCTTGCGAGATGGCTGTTTCTGTATAGCCCATGTCTTTTAAGTGAGTGACTTCCTCCTTTGAGCTAAGTAAAAAAACAATCATTATTTCGTTTCAAGAATCCATCACCAGAGAATCACGCCAGATTTAAATGGACCACAAGATACAATTAGAACCAAATGAACCCAAAGTGTAAAGAGTAGAAAGTTGAAACCAGTTCTCTGAGCAAAGTGTGTTAGCACATGATATATTTAGAACCAAATGAACCCAAAGTGTAAAGAGTAGAAAGTTGAAACCAGTTGTCTGAGCAAAGTGTGTTAGCACATGATATATTTAGAACCAAATGAACCCAAAGTGTAAAGAGTAGAAAGTTGAAACCAGTTCTCTGAGCAAAGTGTGTTAGAACTCACAGCTTGATTGTTTCATCACAGGTGAGAGGAGACTGACGCTCGTTGACGATCCGCTGTACATTTGTTCTACAGAATGATTCTGCGATGCTGTCAAAATAAAACATTTTTGTAGACCTATAAATAGCTGCCCATTAAATTTAATTAATTTTAAACTATTTTAAAATGATAAATTAGAGATTTTAAAATTACACTCCCAATTTCTTACTTCTTAATCTGCATTAAGATGCCATTTCTTTTCAAAGTTGGAACCTGAAAGACGTCTACTCTAATGACAGCTGAAATAAAATATTATTGTGTGTTACAAGCTTCAAGTTTCAGAGTACGACATTAACATTAATTTATGCTGAATTTTGTTCCATCCAATTTACAGCCTCATTAGATTAATCTCTAAAGAATAACTCATAATGAAATCTAAGAGAATGTGAAGTTTTCAGTTTATTATTTGGATGAGGTAGTTCATCTGTTTTGAAGAATTTTTGACTACTAAATGTTTGTATTCTCCCCAAGTGAAGCTAAATAAAGTTGGGTTTAGTTTTAGCCAGTTGTGTTCACATTCAACAGAACAAACTTCAGCTAGTCATAGAAAAAAATAAAACCTTTTTACTGAGCAGCTAAGAACTGCTGTCAAATTTACACCTAAGAAGTATTTTTGTAATGGGGGTAATGGTAAACTTTTGTTACTTCCGTAAGGAGTAATGGTTAACTTATGTCAACACACACATAGCAATAGTTTTTGAACACGAAAAAAAATACATTGATGAAAATATAATTCTGTCAATGTTTAACAGGTTATTAGTTTCTTAAATCTAGTCCAGTTGCAAGATACAACACAAGTTAAATTGTTACAAGATACAACACAAGTTAAATTGTTTGTAACAGTTGCAAGATACAACACAAGTTAAATTGTTTGTAACAGTTGCAAGATACAACACAAGTTAAATTGTTACAAGATACAACACAAGTTAAATTGTTACAAGATACAACACAAGTTAAATTGTTACCAGATACAACACAAGTTAAATTGTTACAAGATACAACACAAGTTAAATTGTTACCAGATACAACACAAGTTAAATTGTTTGTAACAGTTGCAAGATACAACACAAGTTAAATTGTTACCAGATACAACACAAGTTAAATTGTTTGTAACAGTTGCAAGATACAACACAAGTTAAATTGTTACAAGATACAACACAAGTTAAATTGTTTGTAACAGTTGCAAGATACAACACAAGTTAAATTGTTTGTAACAGTTGTAAGATACAACACAAGTTAAATTGTTACAAGATACAACACAAGTTAAATTGTTTGTAACAGTTGCAAGATACAACACAAGTTAAATTGTTACAAGATACAACACAAGTTAAATTGTTACAAGATACAACACAAGTTAAATTGTTTGTAACAGTTACAAGATACAACACAAGTTAAATTGTTACAAGATACAACACAAGCTAAATTGTTACCATTCTTGAAGAGATAGTGTTCATGGTTTAAATTGATGCGAATCACCACGGGTAATCCAGGAATTAATCCCCAGGCTGTCGTCACAGTAGACTGAGAATACAATGTTTTCCATTACAGCTGGGTAACATGGTGAGAAATATTCTAACATGGTGAGAAATATTCTAACATGGTGAGCTAGAGAAATATTCTAAGGCTGCTGATTACAGCTGGGTAACATGGGGAGAAATATTCTAACATGGTGAGCTAGAGAAATATTCTAAGGCATGCGATTGTTTAAAATTGTATAGCTAAAATGAGAAGCAACTCTTACCTCTAGAAATGTGGTGGGTAAAGACATATCTAAGTCCATTTCATTGATAATTGGCAGAGTTCTAGGGACATATTTTGTATGATTACTTCATGTATAAGTAATTATGTGTTAAAGTATGTATAGATCAAACATCCATTGCAACTGAAATATTTAAATAGCATAGCCATTGTTTTTGGTGTAAGACCTAATGTGATGGCATAGCCATTGTTTTTGGTGTAAGACCTAATGTGATGGCATAGCCATTGTTTTTGGTGTAAGACCTAATGTGATAGCATAGCCATTGTTTTTGGTGTACTGTAAGACCTAATGTGATGGCATAGCCATTGTTTTTGGTGTAAGACCTAATGTGATGGCATAGCCATTGTTTTTGGTGTAAGACCTAATGTGATGGCATAGCCATTGTTTTTGGTGTAAGACCTAATGTAATGGCATAGCCATTATTTTTGGTGTAAGACCTAATGTGATGGCATAGCCATTGTTTTTGGTGTAAGACCTAATGTGATGGCATAGCCATTTTTTTTTGTGTAAGACCTAATGTGATGGCATAGCCATTGTTTTTGGTGTAAGACCTAATGTAATGGCATAGCCATTATTTTTGGTGTAAGACCTAATGTGATGGCATAGCCATTGTTTTTGGTGTAAGACCTAATGTGATGGCATAGCCATTTTTTTTTGTGTAAGGCCTAATGTGATGGCATAGCCATTTTTTTTGGTGTAAGACCTAATGTAATGGCACCGTTCAACAAGAGTCAACAGTTTTTCCTAGTGAGCCCATTACCTCCAGGACACAGCAGACTGAGGAAAACGTTCTTTAAGTTTCTGAATGTCCTCTTGAAGGACAGGGTTGATAGTAAAAGGGTTATCTTCCAAAAAACTGTCACTGTCCTGAAAAGGGCATCAGTGGGTTTATAATAAAACATAACATAATACGAGGGGTCAAAGTTGAAGAGTCATTATAGGAACAGTTATAGGAGGAGTACACCCCCCCCCCCCTTTTTTTTTTTTACTTTCTCCTATACAGAGTACAAAGGATGTATTGTAATTGTGTAAAACATCTACAACAAGGTTTTGACAAAGTTTGATGTTTTACATCCTTTAGGATTTGGAAAAACTTAATTTTTGTCAATCCAAGCCATATTTTTGCTCTACATATCTGGCCCCATTCAAAAATGCTTCTAAAAAATTACATCTACAAAAAAATGTTTAAAAATGGAATTTTTACTTGTGTAATCATTGGGGAGGGTGTTCTAACTCCACTGGTTTCAACAGATTAAAAAACATGTTTACTGACTATTCATTTTGATCGCATATTAACATACAGTTTTTCATTATTCTTCATTCTTTTAACTTTTTTATTATTGTTATTGTAAAACAAACAAAATCCTCATTAAATGGATCAAACAGTGACCCACCGTACACAAACCAACTATATAACAACCCACCAAACACTGACCCACCCTACACAAACCAACTATATAACAACCCACCAAACACTGACCCACCCTACAGAAACCAACTATATAACAACCCACCAAATACTGACTCACCCTACAGAGACCAACTATATAACAACCCACCAAACACTGATCCACCCTACAGAAACCAACTATATAACAACCCACCAAACACTGACCCACCGTACACAAACCACCTATATAACAACCCACCAAACAGTGACCCACCGTACAGAAACCAACTATATAACAACCCACCAAACACTGACCCACCGTACACAAACCAACTATATAACAACCCACCAAACACTGACCCACAACACACCAATGCACCTGTCCACCATACAACAACCTGCCACACGCCAAACCACTGTGCACCACCTATCACACACCAACTTGCCATATACTTAGCCCACCATCTAATGAGATCATACCATTGTTTCTCTAAAAATATTATTGATTTACTTACTCCAGCATCTGAAGAATCTGATTCTCCTTCACTACATGACATGTTCGCCATCTCAGAATCTTTTAAGCTAATCAAATATGATGTAAAAAGGTTATGTCAAAGGAATAGCTTAGCAGATCGAGGTGTACTATATTAGGCTATTTTATTTCTTCCTGTTGGCTGATTCCAAATTAGAATTTGTGTTAAAGCTAGTTTTACACTATGCCACAATATCAAATGTATGCTGAGCCACATAAAATATTTTTAACTAGGCCTAGCCTAATATTTAATCCTAACTACTAAAATCTAGTAATAGGGTATTATATATGTCTTAATGATGAACCTTAAGTATCTAGTTTATAGCAGGCTACAGTAGTTTCAGTTTCTGGGTTTTCACACTTCAGGAAATTTACTTTCTTTGCTTTAGACTTCCTTGTTTAGACCAGAGATAGCCTATTAGCTTCAATATAAATTAAGATAACCCTAGGGCCAATATGTATGGACTTTATGGTCCTACATATTATTTTAAAAATACAAATTAAATCTACGTATCTATCAATTAGTTTAGGACTGCATAAAAAAATTATAAAAATAAGCATATAGGATAGAATTTTTTTTATTTAAATAATTATCATTCACCTTGCAACATTTAATGAATTAAGGCATCTTATAAAAAATAATATTTAATTTTATATTACAAATATAATAGACCAAAGAGTTATGTACAGATGTAGTAGTAACATTCCCTTTCAAACATATCATATCAGCCCATGGAGCAGGATGGAGCAGGGGCCTAAATTCAACTGATTCTATGACGGCATTTGATGAGATAGTATTGTCACCTTTATTTTCCATGCAAGTCAGGCACCCATTAGAGTTGGGTGGACTCAGGGATGTGTTACAACTCTAGCCAATTATCTGAACTTCACTCAGGTTAGCAGTTGAACGCTCTACCATTCAACCACACAGTCCCATCATAGATTTATTTCAATATTTTTTAATTAAACCAGGGCAGGTCTAGAATCTAAATTATTCTAAATCTAGATCTTTTAGTTAACAAACTATTTCAATTAATTAGAATATTAGTAGATTATTACTATTTTGAGGCAAGGGACAGTGTACTTAGAAAATCTAGTAGTCAAGTAGTGGAGTGCTCATCTGCTAACAAGAAAATGTTGATTCTGCAGAATATCTTTGAGTCCACCAGGGTGCTGACCACACCATCCCTTCCTTCAAGTCAAAATGTAGAAATATGAATTCTACTTTATCTGCTTGATGTTAAAACTTAAAGACAGATCTAGATTAGACATAGATCTACCTAGAATCTAGGTCTAGATCTAGTTCTAGACCTAATCTTAGTCATCTTGAGTTTGAGTCTCAGTGTCAAGTGTCAAGACTCAACTTATTCAACTAATGTCAAAATGTCTAGATCTAGATCTAGAATCTAGATCTAGATCTAGATCTAGATCTAGAAGTCTAGAATCAAAATCTTTTAAAAAATAGATCTAGAATTAATTTTATCAATAATGTTACATTATAAACTGTATAATTATTTAAAGAATGTACACCTGCAGCTGCTTTTATCTTTAACAATAAGTTTTCGTCTGCGTTACACGAAAATAGATTTAGATCTATTGCTTTGCATGAATTAGAATTTTGGCAGTTAGTGTTGTTATTGTGGTTGCTATTTTTGTTTTGTTTCAGTTCTGTAATTCTATTTATAGAGAAGATGTAGTTGGATGCTTGTATGTTTTTAAATTGCGCATCGATACCACTAGATCTAGATCTATTTGCCGTGATAGAACGGTGAAATTATTTTTTTTACTGATTAAATAAAGGATGAAATATTAAGGCCCTTGCCTATTACTATTCTTGCCCATCACGATAAGCATTACTTCTTTTTTTAGAATAAACCCATTTCAAATGAGTTAATCTCCGTTGACCCTAAATGAAATTTAGTTAAAGCTTAGTTAAAAATAGTGACTACTTGACTACTTGATGCTTAGCTTAATTGCTCCTTTCTACTTTTCAAATTCTGAATGTAATAAATAAGTAGTCTAGACCTACCTACAGTATTATTACACTCTCGGCATCATTATGGAATAGATCCAGGGGCGGAACTACAGTGCTGCCAGACCCAGCAATGCGGGGGGGGGGGGCAGAGGCGTATCCAGGTTTTTGTTGTAGGGGGAGCGAGCGAAAAGAGCAAAAAAAGGCGCCGAATTATTAACACGTTATTTATACGTGTATTATATATATATATATATATATTATATATATATATATATATATATATATATATATATATATATATATATATATATATATATATATATATATATATATATATATATATATATATATAATTACTAGAACGTAACACAATCTTTTTTGTAATTCTTGTAAAAAAATTTCTTACATAATTATTCCTGGGAAATTTTTTAAGACAAGTGAAATAGGGGAAATAATCACTCTCTTAATATAAATATGTATATATCTACACATTTAATTATAAATGTCAATACAAATAAATAATTACTTTAGAATATAATGAAATTGTTTAACACTATTCGTATTTACAAAATGTTTTTGTCTATAATCAGAATTTAATATATCGTCATCATAAATGCTAAAGTATTACAGCATAATGAAAGTTTTTAAAATCAGAGTTGGTATAAAACCATGCTTTTCGCTCTACTAGCACAACATTTGGAATAACAGCCTACATTTAACGAAACATCGGTCTTTTAGTTCAGATCATATATTTTAATTAACTACTGCTTCTTTGTGTTCTTTAAAGATCATTTTTTAACATAGTGATAGGTATGGGTTTTGATCACACACCTTTTTACTGGTAATTGAAAAACAATATTCAAGGAGTTTTACGTTTAAATAGCTAATATACTTGCGGCATTGTACTTTGGTATATCATTACGCGTTTTTCTACATGTACTTAACAGATCAGTTCGGGTGGGTTGGGGGGGGGGGGTTCAACTTTGTTCACCACTGCCCGTACACTTAAGTCAATTATCCAACCCAGTGTATTCCTAGGTGTGACATTAATGGTGGGGTGTGTGTGGGGGGGGGGAGATAACCAACTTAAAGTGAACATAGCGTCAGTTTTTAGATGACTGTTCTAAACATACTTATATATTACACAAATATATATTACTCAAATATATATTACTGAAATAGATTTAAATAAGTAGCAGTGGTATTATGACAAAAATATTTTTACAGAGGGGTCCATGGGGGAGGGGGGTTGTAACTGTTTCATATAATTTGTAATCGTATCACTATCGCCCAAACTGTAAGAATACTACTACTTCATCGTGATGACTTTGTTGACCTTGTCAAAATTTCCCAACCACTACGCAGTTTGCTCATCAGTAAATTTAAATAGAGGTGCCACATCAGTTGTATTTGTTTCTGTATTGTAATTTTTTTTAAAATTAATTACACGATTCAAACTGTATAAATAAAGTAATTATGTGTGAAGTTTTATGTATAACATTTTCTAATGCAATTATTCGTAAGCAAATACATTATACAGTTGCCTTAAACTTAACACCCCTCTTGCCAAGTGGTACTACCATAGAGGTTTTTTAAACATTGCAATGCATCGTAATGGTTATTTTTAGAATGGCAAACTGATGCAGTTGTTAATACGTGTTGTAAACGTAGACACTACTAGACTAGTACAATAATGCATAATTGCTGCATGAAAAGAAATCTTGTGATTTACATAGTTGTGCCGACCAAAAATATTTTTTTAACAAATAGCGTTTAAAACTTTGAGTTTAAAAAGTTTCCAAAAAGGCGCCACTTTGCTGAAAATGGCCAGAGGGGGAGCGGCCGCTTTCCCTGCTCCCCCCCTGCGTACGCTACTGGGGGGGGGGCACGCCATTTAGGTGCCCATAGCTGACCATGCCATAATAATTGTTTTTGACTTGACGGTAAAAGCTTTTGTAAATAACAAACAGATCTACTACAGTTGTGATGTTATACAGTAGCTAACACATGCTGTTGCGTAATATATATATATATATATATATATATATATATATATATATATATATATATATATATATATATATATATATATATGCCAGAGCTGTAGTGTGAAAGATAGGCAAACGTTCAAAACACTTCCATGATTTATTTCCCTTTTTTAAATAGTTAAATAGGGGTGCTCATAAGCTCCTTTTAATATATTTTTACTAAACAAATTAAAAAGCAATTACTTCTCTTAATTATTTTTTTAAAAAATCTACAAATCTAAAGGCTGACATAGCATAAAAAGAAATACATTTAAAACAAATAATATAAATACAAAAAAACAAAAATAAACATAACACGAGAAACCATTACACATACAAAGCTTTTACGTTTTATACTTTTTTTTTACCGGTTAAAACCTAATTCCAAATCTAAGGGAATAAAATTTAAAAAAAAACAGACTAATGCACTCACACAAATGACATGTTGTAATTTGTGTAAATTGAAAAAAAATACATTTTTTTTTAAAACCCTATCAGGCCAGAAATGAGTATCCAATGTTTGTGTTCTGTGTTTTCTGTGTTTGTATCAGTGGCGTAGGCAGGGGGTAGGGGGTCATACCCCCCATAGACCCCTCGGTATATATATAAAAAGTATGAGGGGGGTGCAAATCGAAAGTTTGAGGGGGTGCAAATCGAAAGTTTGAGGGGGTGCAAATTGAAAGTTTGAGGAAGGGGTGCAAATCGAAAGTTTGTCCCCGGGCAAAAATTGAGACGATCCTGGCTACGCCACTGGTTTGTATATATATATATATATATATATATATATATATATATATATATATATATATATATATATATATATATATATATATATATATATATATATATATATATATATATATATATATATATATATATATAGGAGGGGGCCCAGAATTTTTTTTTTTGCGGGGTTTCCCATTTGTTCTAGTTCCGCCACTGAATAGATCTAGATCTATAGACTATACATACTATATATGTGGACTCCTTCCCGCCCCAATGACCAATTACTGCCTACTTACTTTATCATTATGTAGATTTAGGAAATATTAAGGCAAATCCTTTCGACATCAGCCAAGCAACGGCACATAATACTTTAATTTTAAGAATTTGTGAAATTGAACATACTATGTATGTTCAATTTCAATATAGGCTTACATTTTCTTTGATTACTATTTTCAATTTCGATTTATATTTGAATTAAATTGCAACATTCACGCTTTTGAAAAGTATACTTAATAGGCCTACACATAATATACTATAATAACATGTCTTATAATCTCATTCATAATTTATTGTATTCAATTTAGGCCTAAATATTTTTTAACTAGTAGGCCCATAACTTTTATTCATGTATTTTTTTTTCTAAAACCCAGTGTGGCCAGTTTTCTTATAAATGCAAAAATCGATTACCATATTAGATCTAGTACTTAAAAACACAATATGACCCAATTTTTGTGATTTTATTTTTCATTGATGCAACAAATATGGAGTCTGGTGTAGAGTTATAATCTAGATCTAAGAAACAGGTACGATACATTTTATTTTATTTTAAAATTACTCGTTAAATTATCTAGATCAAACAACAGATGAAGGACTGCGTTCGCCATAGTCACTGTCTGTAGTTATTATTTTATAGGCCTAGGCCTAGTGAATTTAATTAATTTTAGATTTAAGTTTTAAAAAGTTTAAGTTAAAAATTACCAGGACTACTTTTCGTCTTTTACTTACTCAAACTTAGTTACTTTTAGTTAGTCTTTTAGTGACTTTTAGACTTTGAAATTTAAGTACTTTTTAGTAGTAGGCTCTACTAGAATCTACTTACTAGAATTAGAATCTAGATCAACTAAACATCTTGATCTAGATCTAGTAACTAGACTAGTTGTAGTTAGTAGTAGGCCCCTGACCCAAATGCGGCATATAGGCCTTAGCCTTATAGGCCTAATTAGTATTAATTATAATTATTAATTACTAAACTAATTAGAGCTAGTAAACTTTAGCTATAGCTATTACCGATTACCTATTCCTATTAACTAGCTATTAGCTAAGACACTACCATTTTTTCTAATGTAATTCATTTTTATGAATTATTGCTATACTACAGACAACAATGGATGGAGACAAAAGTAGAAAGGAAGGTCAAGCAAAAAACAAGCAGTGCTCTAACCAGAAATCAAACCAAACGTCTAATCATCAGCCAACAAACCATTCATCTTCTCCACAAAGTGGTTCAAGTGACAACTCTCAACCAAGTTCACCGTTGCAAGATTTTAACCAAAGAGCTATTTTAACATCTGGAGAAATCCTAACATCCCCCCAACCCATTGTAACCCAGCGAGACCACAGACACTCCCTGAGTGGAATTGGGACAGCTAATGGCGCGGGATCAGCTACCTCACCAGTCAATGCTGTTGTAAAAGCCTCCAGCACCGGGACACTAGCATCATCAGCTCCCTTTCATCTTCACAACAGCAAACGAGAGAATATGGTCTCTTCTACTGGAGGTGATTTTCTTTCAAATTTTCCGTCTTTAACTTGCAGCGGCCCAAGTCTGGGGAACTTTGGAACCCTGACCAGCTCCTGCAGTGCCAATGCTGGTAAAACTGCTAATGGTGGCTTTGATGCAGACTTATTTGCTAGTGGACACATTTTCTTTCCCCCTCCTTCACCTGTAGGCTCATCACCTCCACAAAATCAGGGCCAGGTGATCTATAACTGGCAAGCCAGTAAGACTAGTGTTAAGGAACGTCTTGCATATCTGTATAATACAGATACTATGACAGATATACAATTCAAGGTATGTTAACTGATTGCCTGTTTCAAGTTATCTTTAATTCGATGACAGAGACAATTATTTTCATGTTATTCATCACAAGTCTGTTGTTTTTCATTTCAAAACTTATTTATATATGCGTGTGCACACACACACACACACATATAAAGATAGAAATGTGTCAATAGATACATTGACTTTCTTAAATCTAATTGAGTTAGTCATTTAATATTACAATTAACATGCAATACATCATCATTAAATTTTTTACAGGTAGGGAAGCCTCCAGCCCACCAGATCATATCTGCTCATAAGTTTATCTTATCCATTGGTAGTGCTGTCTTTGATGCCCTTTTCAATGGTCGCTTGGCATCTACTGATAGCATAATAGAGATTCCAGATGTGGAGCCTGCTGCCTTCTCAGCACTGCTGCGCTTCTTGTACACTGACGAAGTACAAATTGGCCCTGAGACGGTCATGACCACCCTGTACACTGCCAAGAAATACGCTGTCCCTGCTCTTGAGCGAGCTTGTGTGGAATTCTTGAAGCGTAATTTGAGCCCTGATAATGCATTTATGTTACTAACCCAGGCACGTCTGTTTGATGAGCCGCAGTTAGCTGCTCTGTGCCTAGAGACAATAGACAAAAACACAACAGAAGCTCTGGCAGCGGATGGTTTCACAGACATTGATTTGGATACACTGTGCGTTGTTTTAGAAAGGGACACCCTGGGGATCAGGGAATGTAAACTCTTCTCTGCTGTTTGTAGGTGGGCAGAGGCTGAATGTATAAGACAGAACTTAATTCCCCCTACCAGTGAAAACCAGGTAACTATAAATGGCAGGATTTTTCAAGCCGTTTAAATTATTTTGCTTAGTTCCCCTTCACACCCATTGTCTTTTAGGACTATGAACACAAAGTCAACACATTTCACTTTATATGTAACTCCTTTATTTTATCTTAAAGGCTATTTTTCAATTTTAAGCAGATTAAGCAGAGTTCTGTTTTTTTTTACCCTCATCATGTGTGGTCAGCATTATATTCAGCCACCTTTGTTGTTTCTATCTTAAGTAAGGTATTTATCTGAGCTGGGTAAACTCAGGGACTTCCTGCTAACTTTTGGGTTAACAATCATGCTGATGCATTCAACCACTCAACCATTTTGTTCCATCAAGATTGACAACTTTATCATTAAGATTTATATAAACTTTTAATTTAATAACTTACTTAACTTTAAGTTCATTTCAATAACCTAGTAGGCCTTTTTTCAGCTCTAATAAATATATTTAGAGAATAATTTTACTCTTCGTTTTCAGCGCCATGTCCTTTCGAGAGCCCTCCGCCTTATTCGGTTTCCTCTTATGACAGTTGAAGAATTTGCCATGGGATCAGCACAGAGTGGGATATTGGAAGACAGAGAGGTGGTGGAGCTGTTCCTGTACTTCACAGTAAACCCAAAACCTAGCATTAGTTTCCTTGATGTGCCTAGGTGTTGCTTGACGGGCAAGGAACAGGTTGTTTCCAGATTTTGTCAGATAGAAAGTCGATGGGGATACAGCGGGACAAGCGATAGGATAAGGTGGCTTTTTACTCTTCACTTTTTCTGAGTTACTAGTTTAAATTATACAGATTACATGACAAAACAGTGAAAACAACACATTTTTAAAATATTCATTGCAGTTACATAAAAATATACGCTACTCCAATCTTGTGTAGTCTGAATTAATTAAAAACTAACAATCAACTCATGAGAAAAATCAGAAGATTAACAAAAACAATGTTTATTTATAATTTTTTATGTAATTTCTGTTCCATTTTTAACTGTGTTTAGTTAATCTAGGTTTATAATTAAAATCTTTTATAGATTTATGGTTAATCTCTGTTTTAGGTTTATGGTTAATCGGAGAATATTTGTTGTTGGCTTTGGTCTCTATGGTAGTATTCATGGTCCCACTGAATATGCTGTGAATATACAGGTAATAAATTAGTTTTTTTTTTTTATTTTAACAAGAGAACACAATACTCTGACAAGAGTTGGGGAAACTATTTCCTCGAGGTTTATAATCAGAATGTACTAAAACTAAAGTTTTATTCATTATTTATATTAATGTTACTCATAGCCATATGACATTATTTGCTTATTATTAACAATGTTGTTTACTTTTTTTGTTTTTACATTCTCAACTTCTTAAAATGTTATCAAGGGTAATGCATGAATGTTACAATTTAATTAAATATGAATTACAGCTCCAATTTTTCTCTCTCTCCTTAGATCATTCATATGGACTCAACCAAAGTAATGGGATCAAATGATCCGACTTTTCAATGTGATGGAACGACCTCCACTTTTAGAGTTATGTTCAAAGAACCTGTTGAAATTCTCCCTAACACCAGCTATATAGCTTGTGCTACGTTAAAGGTAACCAATTTCGTTGTTTTCTAGTTTAATCTCAACTTCTGTTTTAGTATTTTTAAGTAGTCAATACAATGTTTGAATGTGTATTTGGCATCTCCCCAGGCATCCCGGCAGTCTATAGTAGTAGTAGGGAGAACAATAAAACTAACCTTACTAGGTCTCATTTTTATTTTTGAAATTTGTATTTAAAATGGCTTAAGACTGACCGAAAAATAAAAAATGAGTCACAGCTACCCAAACCATCGTTAATTGAATAATTATAAGAGAGAAACAAAAACAGCCTGCTGAGTAGCAAAAAAAAAATTCTAAATACTTTTACAACTAAGCTAAACTCCTTCTTTTCAGGGCCCAGATTCGTACTATGGTTCAAAAGGATTAAGAAAAGTAACTCATGAATCTGTTTCTAGTGGAAAGGTGACTTTTCAGTTCACTTATGCCGCTGGAAACAATAATGGTACTTCAGTGGAAGACGGGCAAATACCCGAGATTATATTTTACACATGAAGGCATGGTCTGAAATTACGTCAGTAAATATTTAAATATTTTTAAGCATAAACTAGGGAAGATTCTTTTCAAATTTAGTTTTCAAACTTACTTCTGGTAATTTTTGGTTTGAGAAACCCAATAAATAAGCTTTTTTAGCTAATACATATCAAATGCATTTAATACTTTTTTTATATATCGTACACTGCCATTAATTATATCAATTACCATGACTGCATACTGTTGATATTGTAACTATGTAAAATTATTTAACAATTCCTTCTTTTTTTACTATAAAAAAAAAATCAAGTAAAAAAATATTATGTAAAGTTATTCAGATAAAAGCTTTAGTAATGATTCTAAGAAAGGGCATATAAAAAATACAGTAGTAAAATATTGAATTGTAATATTTTGACATTTTAAACCTATTTGTGTATCCAGTTTTTACTTCAGTATTATATTTATTTTGTGTTTTGTGAGTTGACTTCTCAACCCTAATCCTTTGTTATAGTAGATAGCCAAAATTGTGTTTTATCAAGTGATTCTCATGCAGTCTCCAGACAAAAACACTTGAGAAACAGCACTGCAGTAGATACACCATTTCACACCTCCACCCTAGAAAAACACCACCACACCAAACATTACCTCAGCAAACACCACCTCAACACCAAACTTGACAAACACCACCACATATCCCAGAGTTGTTTTTGTTTTAGCAGAATATATAAATTCCATACGAGATGCTGTGTGCAAATAATTACAAAAAAATATTCTACATGCGTTCATTCTAGTACTACTTTTTTGTTAGGTACACTCATTCCTGAATTTTTGTGTGCACAATAAACTATCTGCAGTGATTATCTTGATTTATTTAAGCAATGGACTTATATATTGTTTATTACAACAGCTTATTTGATGTACAATTAATGCTTCTGTTGTAGGGATCTAATGATATGCTGTTGGTGAAATGGGTTTTAAAGCTATTCATGACAGAATTGACAGTGTACATCTGTTAAGTACTATGTTGTCAGATTGAAATAAATACCAATCTACTAAAGCAAAATAATAAGATGACTATCAAACACAAACTCGACTTCATCTGCCTTAAGATCTAGTCTGGAAGATTTGATCTGTTTAAAAATAAACTACTTTTTTCCCTTCTACAATCCTCAATCGTGGTTTTTATGTCCAGACAGTGGACAATTAGTCGCTTTTTTGCTTTTAAATAAATGTCAATCATTTGTCTTAGCAGTGCAAGTTTAAATAGTGAAGTACACAGCTGTATTTTGAAACTGCATTTTTATATGTACATTTTATTTTATATCAGTTTCCTTTTATTAAACAATTAAAAGTTATTTAAATTGATAAAAAGCTAACAACTGTTGAAAACTATTAGTGCTGTTTAATCTATACTCATGTCCTTCACAAATTACTTTGTTCGTGAAAGTAAATGTATCCATACATACCTACTGGCTCTGGCTTTAGTTAGAAAATGTATCTTTATTGTTTTGTGAATAAAAGTGCATGTTTATATTTTTAGTTTGTAACTGAAGGGTCATCTTGTTAAATAATATCTGAAATACAAATTATTAAAATATCTTTTCTGTATTTGAGAAAGCTTGTTAAATTATTCAACGCAGTATCAAGGCGAACATGTTTAAAATAATTCAGTTGATTTCTCCTAATTTTATTTAATCGTCTACAAATTGAAGACAGTATCTGTGATGGCACTGGTAATGTTTGAACACAGCCATGCTTAATATATATAATTTAAAAAATTTAATTAGAAAGTTCAAATGGATGAGCTGCTGCCTTCATAAATATACATTTGTAATATATAGCACCCCAGGTTTAAATTACCTTAACAAAAGCCCTACATAATGTCTTTTTAGTATACTTTTAACAGTTTGATTTTATGGCTGGTTAAATCTTACTTAATTCTCAGTGAATTTATCTGAAAATTGTAACATGCTGAAAAAAGAAATTAAACAATGCTATGAAGTTTGTGCTGTCCCATTGTTTTATTTCCATTAAGAATCAAAAACCACAGGAGCATATTCATCTGGCTCAGAAGAAAAATCCCAGTGAAATCGTTCAGTCAGATGCTTTTGGAATTTCAAACCTTTGGTCTTAAGCGATGCATTTACACTCTCACTGAGTAAATTTTGAAAAAATTCATGCAGTGTTGATGTAAGAAAATTGTTACTGGTGACGATATCAACAAAAAAATCAGATGGTATCTCACGAATTTGGAAATAAATCATAGTGATAAATGACAAATACCCATCAGGATATTTTACAATGGCGTCACTGCTAGTGCACAGTAAATGTACCAGCTTTTTCCACTGCTCAAATGAGTCATAATTTTGTCCTATTATAAAACATATGAAAGCAAACTGAACTTCACCTAATAAATTGTTGATGTTTGAATTGAATCTCTCAGCTAAAAGAAGCTCCAAAATGTAAGAGGAATCTAGGCTGAATTTAGTGATTTCAGCTGGTGTTGACCCATGAGGGTACCTCTGCTTGGGTAGGGCTACATATTTAACTTTTGTCCCTTTGACGTTTATTAGTTTAGGAAGTTTGCTGGTCTTGACCGGTGTGGAAATCTCCATTTGCTCTAGTGCTAGTGCATCAGCTGCGAGCCTGGATTGAGTTGTGCTAGTTTCAGACTCAAACTGATCACATGAGTAAATTGTTTTTGAGTCTGGTTCTAGAAGTTGGATGATGTCTTGACTTATATGATTAGTTAATGATATCCACTGTTTGTACCTGAAAAAATGTCCACTTGTTATTAACCGTGTAAATCATTAATCAAAATGGTGATTAGAAGAATGCACAATGGATTTTTTTAAATTGATAATTTAATGGCTAGCAAAGAATTACTCATTTTTTACTGCATGTACATAGTAGAAAATACAAATTAATTTTTATGAAAAATGACCAAATGATATTTTATTAGAATAATCGATATATATAATTCTATTTATGGAAACCATAGAAAACACCAAGCAGCTTAGCCACCACCCTCATCCCCATGTCAGGTGAGCTGTGGTTCACCCTGAATGTTTACAATCGTAGAGCGGGGTTAGTGGCGGCTATTAGGGGCAGATAATTTAGTATTAAACAATTTGAAACGCAGGGGAGGTAACAATTTATGATTGATCTTTTCTTTGTAAATGGCTGCTTTCACTGGGCGGGGGGGGGGGGCTGGGAGGGCGTAGTGTTGAATTCACAAATTATGAAATGCTGATAAGCAGAAAATAAAATAACTAGATGGCAGCATATATACTACGTCGTGGGTCAGCTCGTATTTTATCTTTTTGTTTGCACATTTTTCTGGGAATCAATTTATACAATGAACTGACTTTTTGCAAAGTATTTTTTCACTTTCAGTAATGAATTTTTTTTAATAGATTTAAAATGAATATATATTGTAATGCTTTAATAATAGTTTCAATGAAAGGGAAGTATCCTTGTAGACCTGACATAAGATTGTTTCTTAAACCTCACCACAACACTGCACTTACACTTGCGACGTGTTACATGTCTAATCAGCTCTTACTTTCCTAAACTTGAGATAAGCACCCTAAGACGTTGGATGAATCCCTAAAGACTGAGAAATGAAATCTATCACACTCTCACATAATTAAATATCGAGGGAATTTTTATACCAATGTCCGATAATAGAATCTTTTTTAAAAAATGGGTATCAGGTTACTTGTAGTTAACTAAATACACACATGGCTTGCTAATGTCAATGCTAACCCTGTCCTAACCTTAACCCCAACCCTAGTCCTACCATATGCCTAACCCTAATTTCTAACCATAAAATTAGCCGAGATTACAATACTACTAACAACCAAACACACCCATTTTATGGAAGAGTCTATTATCGGACATCAGTATCTAAAATCATCCAAATTATCTTACTTGTCATAAGGATATGGTCCAAGAAACTTATCAAGTTCTTGCTTGTTGATCTCATATCTTTGTAATTCATCTTCTGACATGGTAACAGCTATTATGTCTTTTAAAAAGAGGAAAAGATTCATTTTATGAGATATACTGAATTACTTTAATTTAAATATTCTGTTTTTTAATGTACAAAAAAAATTATAGTATACCCTCACTCTTGGCATCCCATTTTCTAACAACAATTTCTTTTGGTGAAAAATGGTAGTAGAAACCACACCTGGGGGATGTCTGACCCAGAGAATTAATAGCACTGAAACCAAATATACAAGGTATTACTTTATAAAAATCTAAAAAATGTCATCAGAGAATCAATATTTAACACAAAAAGCAAATAATTCATAAATGTAACTAAAAGTCTATATACAGACCTGTAATAAATAAAATGTGTGCCTGCTGGAATCATTTTAACACCTCTGAAATTTGGACCAACATTCCAAGAAGTATAATCTATTCCAAATTCATAGCCTTCAGGAAAGTCAATAAGAAGAAACACAGCACCATGTTCAAATAGAACTTTAGCTTTCTCTTGATCCATTACAACTGCACCATAATAAATCAATTTGTAAAATCAATCAAAGTGCTAATCATTTGAACTAGTCTTACAAATACATTTATATTTTAATATTAACTTGGGGTAAGAAGAAAGTCTGACGAAATATATTAGAGTTTCATCAATGCGTTACCAATCTTATATGATATGAGACCTTATTTTCTAAACTGAGTTATTTAAATGTAAACAATGCTTGCAATTGGGTCATATTTATCGGGGCTGAGGTTTACCTACACTACCTCCCAGCACGCCCGTGGCATGCTGTATGAAAGCCTATCATGTACGTTAATCATTCACCGCAATAGTAAGGTAGAACATACTTCCGTGACCGTCCAGATGCCAGGGATGTAGAGCTGTTTAATCATCCAATGTCATGTGGCACTGTGCTCAAGTGAAAACTTACGGTTGTGCCATAATGCTCTAGGATAACCCAGGGTGCCGAATTGCTCCCTGCCGGGGTACCGACTAACATGCCTGATTATGTTTAGTGAATGACTTTAACACCCCAATCTATCCACTGTTTAAAACGAACATTGGGGCCATAGCGCTTGGCACGACCTTTTGTCCTTCCTTAGTCCTTACGTCATCTGTATAACCGCTTAGTCTTCACTTTTAGACCTGGAGAAGGTTCTCCCTGTGCCCAGATGTCCAGGGAAATGGTTTTCATCATACATGGGGAAGGTGATGGGCTCTCCAGGGGAAACAAGTTCCGCTGTGGTTTAAATCTGGGTGGATGTCTGTGAGAGCATTGCACCATTTTTGCCTGTGCTCTGGGTAGAAAAATTGTAAAATTCTGGATTCTCTCGATCTTTTTTTTTTTTGCTCTGACCACTCGCTCACGTTTTCTTGTTAGCGGGAGAAAAATTTCAACCCATTTAAGGGATCACTGTGAGTTCACTTAAGTTAAGATATCACTAGGTTGCCGCTAGAGTCACTTTTTCCCCTAACCCAACATTATAAAAAAGTGTACTTGAGGTCATTGTGAGTTCACTTAAGCTTGTACCATCATGAATGCAAGATTAGCTTTATAGAGTGACTACATTTAACAATACTTTTTGATTGAAAAAACATTCATTTAAATATGTAAATGAAAACCTGCAGCACAAAATTTCAGACTAATATAGTAGTTCTAGCCTACATACATTCTAAAATTAAATTGCATTAGAAGAGAAAAAATATAGTACATTTTTCATTAAGTAACAAATTGCTAGTATTTTGCGGGGATTTTTGTCCGTAACACAAAATATAGAAGTTCTATCGTCAGCACGTCTAGCAACAGAAACAAATTACAAAAGCTTTTTTTCAGGCGGTTTCAAACCAAGTGATTTTCTAGTTGACACTATAGAAAAGGTTGTTCTATTATCTACACAATTTTTGGGTATAGTAAAAATCAGACCATCAGATTCCACTTGAAATAAATACCTATGCAGTTGTGCGACTACTTATTACAATACAAATTGAAAAGTGTTTAAAGTCTGCATCAAAGCATTTTAATATATTATAGAGCACATTGGAATTCTGATTTACACCCAGCCTACCAATAGGGGAGGCATAACGTGTGACAAAAATTTAAAAAATGTCTTGTAAACCGATGGTTTGCACATTCTTTTCGCATTTTCACTATTACTATTTTGCATTTTACCAATGCCAACTACATCTGCCCCCAGAAATTTTTCCTTGGCTGCCCAGCGGGATTTTTCCTGGTCGACCAGCAGGCCTATTTTACAAATGGCTGCTGTTTATATTTAATATAGCAAATCTTGCTCGCAAACACTGCTGTTTTAAAGTTAATTTCTGGCCTATATTGATACATTTAGCCATTGATTTAGGTTTATAGTTTATTATTCATTTATCTATAGGCCTAATATTTGACACACATATAAATATATATATTATATATATTACAATATACTTTTATTAAAGCCTTGACAATGAAGTAACTTTTTCGTATATTACTAGCCACGGGCGATTTTACATAGATTTAGACTAGTAAATTCTAGTAGATCTACATACGATTATTATGATTAGGCCTTATATATAGGCCTATACGATAGATTATCAATTTAATTTACCATGTTCATGTTATTGTTAATGATTTGAATACTGAGTAATGCTATTGCTTACAATGCTTACAACAATCTCGGACGATTTTACGTAGATCTACCTAAAAGTAAAAACTTTCAAAACTTAGTTAAGTAAAACGATGGTAATCTATCGGGTAAAACCTTAGTTTAGCGTCGGAAATTATCGGGTAATGTTTGTTGAGTTTCGGTAACTAGAGTTACGGTAAACCATGGTTTATTTGACCATTGAAATATAAATAAATTGAAAGTCGATTGTAGTAAATTAATGTTTTAATTTTTTAAGTTTAATCGACAAATGGAAACAAGAATAAATATAATAGTAGATTTAAATTAGTAGATCTAAAAATAAAAACAAGTTAATTAAAAAGTCTAGTGACAATTTTAGCGCAATTTCCTTATGTTATCTAAAAATAGCTCTGTCGAAGCGTAAATGAAGAGCAGGGTTAGTAAAATCATTGGTTAGTTATTAAAGCGTTTTTTTTTTTGTTTTTTTTTCAGTATTTTATATGTTTTATTTACAATAGAGTTACATGACTAAAAACCATTGCGCGCCTAGCTACTGAACGTGATGACGCAGCCATTGAACGTGATGGCGCAGCTATTGAACGTGATGGCGCAGCTATTGAACGTGATGACGCGTGTGGTGTGGTTGGAAAAAATGCCTACTAATTCGGTCCAAATTTTAATTAATTCAAAAAAAAATTTGTGACCGAACGAGAGGATATTTTTGAAAACTTTCTTCGGCAATATTGTTCTAAATTATGGCAGGAGTCGATTGGTACATGTTTGAAGTCGCTAAGTTGTCAGGTTGCCGAGATATGGGCCAAAAACTGAATTTTTTCGAGGTTTTTTGGCTTTTCCGGGAAATACATGAAAGAAACCCGGATTTTTTATGGCCTATGCTCATTGTCGTAACTTGCTTAACATAAATGCTTTTGGAACTAGTCATCGATATTGCTTCGTTGAGGAGGAGATACGACTTAAAGCCCGGACACACATTCATCCATACATTCATTCATCCATTCATTCATCCATCCATTCCCAGAAATGACGAGTTAATAAACGCAATTCTCCAGAATGGAAATTGCGCTAAAAAAACATAGGCCTATATTAATATAATAAATATAATTAATGAAGTCAAATGTAATAATTTAATCATTATTTAATCACTTAATGTTTTTGGCTTGCAGCGGATTTGCGACCATTAATTAATTAGATCTAGACTAGATCTAGCTAGATATCTAGATGCTAGGCCAAGTAAAAAAAATCTAGATTACAAAAATAGTAAAAATGATTACAAAATGTAAAAATTATTACAAAAATAAATCTATCCAAATTTTAAACATTCTGTATAAAAATAAAAGATGACATCAAATAAAGTATGGTTTACAGTACTTCCGGTGAATTCCGGAAGTGTGTGACAGACTTTGGCATTGTTTTACTGTTTTTTACTTGCTATACGATTCCGGAATAATAACCGACGCTAAACTAAGGTTTTACCATCTATCGTTTTAGGTACGCCTCGGGCGAATTAATTAAGCATTCAAATTCTCAATGTTTTTGAAAGCCTAAGCGAAGCTGGGCAGCATGCCTAGTCGTTATAGATTTACTTTATACTTGTCTTATAGTGTAGGCCACTGTAGGTAGGCCGTTCGAATTCGCAGCTTCCGGGTTTGTTGTTTTGAAGCCATCTCACGGCTCATGCGCTTACCAAAAATGGCGACCAGTTTCGCTTTCACTAATGGGTAGAGCGATAAAACTAATGATTACGAAGCCATCGTTAATTTAAGAAATCGGAACTATCCGTTTCTATTTAAGTCTGTTATTTAAGAATTGTCGGATCTACTTTTGGCCTAATTCCTTTGTTTGTCTCGCAAGCGGCGCCTTAGTGAAAGTAGCTCTATGAATTCTTGTCTTTTATATCAAATAACTCTTACATATCGCTTCCAGATGCAAACCAGCTTATGTCAGATGTAAACTTTAAAGTATTAATTTTACACACATTACCATTAACTGGTAATAATTTGGCGTGTTAATGAGATATGTGCGTGGGAAAACGATCACCCCCCAATAATGCCATTTTATTATAATCTTGCTTAGTGAAAACGAGGCGCGGGAAAATGTGTGCTGCGCAAGAATCCAATCATTTGGCTAGATTTATGACTGTTTTTTTATGTCACACCTAAAAATAGAATGTTTACGCTTTCTTCATTGATGATCGTTTTCATTATTTTTTAAACTGAAAGTATGAATTATTAGTTAGATTTCAGGTTTTGTAACTTGGTATACTTACCCTTTATCAAAATTAAAAGCATAGCATGCTGATTGTGAACAAATATAGTCATAAAACACAGAAATATAAAGTTACAAACAATGCGATGTCAGGATGTGCCACACCCGGGCCACACCCCCTCAAGAAAACACGTGTTTATTAAGCTGTTTATGTCACTTTACACCAGTAATTAAAATTAATTTTCAAATTTTTATCACTTATTGGGTAAGATTAAGCACATGTATACTGAAAATTAAAAAAAAAACAAAAGCAAATTCTGTTTTAATGAAGGTCACGGGTCAAGTTTTTTTTCCTTCTGTCAAGTTCATTGGAGGTTGCCACAGACTGACCTGACTTTGGAATTTTTTTTCAGTAATAATGACTTTACACAGAAAGTTAAAATATGCTAAATTAGCTTAGTTTACTAGTGTTCTAGCTATTATTGATACATTTTTAATAAAAAAAATCATTCTGTAATTCTCATCAAAAAGCCTACACTGTAGGCCTATGGCCTATAGGCTGCTAGATCTACTAAAGAAAGATACTAGGTTTTCCTAAATGTCAAAAAATATATTAAAATGCTGAAAACATTTTCTCAACAACAAAAAAATTGAATTAATCTAGATATCTACTATTATCTAGATCTAGATCTAGATCTAGGTAGATAATTCTGAATCTTAACCTTTTTGGAGGTACTGAACACAACCAGTTTCATATGCGCATTCACCGAACCCTTAATAATAGTTTTATCGGATCTGTCAGGTGTGTGCAGTGTTTCTTCCAGACTTTTTTTCTCCGGGGGGGGGGGGGGCGGGACACGGACACAGTTAAAAGTATATATTTTCTTTATAAATTCCATTTCGTTCGGGGGGGGGGGGGGGGGCGGAAGATATGCCTGGAAGAAACTCTGGGTGTGTGTCTTGACCTATGCCGACTGCCGAGCCCCTGAGACTGTCCGAACTAACATAAATCTATATCCATAACTATAACAGTTATAGCTGCGTTTTATTATTCTAGGATTTTCAAATAGCCTATTAAAGTTAATTATAGACTGCTGATTTACGTCTATATCAGCAGTTTCCCAACTTAACATTTTGTCCCCTCCATAAGCCCCAACAACATCTCTTCCCATAAATATACTTTATCCAAATATTTATAAACTATATATACTTTTTACATCGTGCAGCATCAAAATGGCCAATGACAAAACGGCCCCGTCAAAACGACCCCGACAAATCGGCCCCGACATAAGAGCCCCGTCAAATGGACCCCGTCAAATAGGCTCCTGACAAATAGGCTCCCGTCATTTAGTTTCTCGATAAAACGGCCCCCGTCATTACGACTCCCGGCAAATAGGCTCCCGTCATTTAGTTTCTCCACAAAGCGGCCCCCGTCATTACGACTCCCGACAAATAGGCTCCCGTCATTTTGACTCACGACAAATAGGCTCCTGTCAATTTGGCTTACGACTAAAGGACCACTGACAATACGGTTTCTGTAGAGACTAAGTCTCCCGGCAAAACGGTCTCATTGAATATGACACATGCCAGTGGGACCCCTTCATCAATATTCTTTAGAGTTAGCTTATCCAACACTTTTAAGTAATACAACGTATGCATCTCTTGTTCGGCAGGCCTTATTTTTATAATAGTTTATCTATTATAAGAAACGAGCCGACCCGCGGCGTATCATACGCCGCTATTTAGTTGTTTTATTTTCTACTTTTCAGTAATTCATAATTTGTGAATTCGACAGTACCAATGCTGCCACTGAAAATATTTGCTTTAAAACACTAACCCCCCCCCCTTCCCCTAACCCTGACTCTGCACCCCCCCCCCATTGTAAGCAGCCTCCTCTTAGTTACCCCCTGTAAGTTTAAAATCGTTTCAAACTAAATTATCTGCCCCTATTAGCCGTCACTAAACCCGGTTCTACGATTTGTAAACATTAGCTAGAACACAGCTCAGCAGACCATGTGGGGGTGGGGGTGGTAATGATAGTGATAGAGAGAAAGAGAGGGGACTGCAAGGAGGCGCTTGCAGCTTGTTTTCTAACGTCTCCCAGAAGAGAATTATATATATAGATAGTATCTATGACTTCCATAAATGAGTCAGTTATAGGCTGTTCCAGCTCAGTGTGTGGGGAGAGAGGTCCACGCTGTACATTCCTACCTGCAGTATGCTTGTAGGTTATCCTTTAAACATCATGTATATCATACATTTACACTTCTGTGCTCGCTTTTACTGTTGTAAATTAAACATAATCAAAACTTTAGCATTGGTGGAGTTTAGCTGTTAAGGGCTCGATTTGTTTGTGAATTGATGTTGGTTTATGAAAAATAATTTCAGTCAGGCATTTAAAAGAGGTTATAGTGGTTTTGGAGGTAGGACAAAATGGTTACTTTTATGCCAATGGTGGTCATGCCAGTCATTTGCCTGGAGCCAATATGTCCTGAGTCATTTTGTCGGAAGCCAAAATGTCGGGAGCCCATTTGTCAGTAGCCAATATGTCGTGAGCCCATTTGATGGGACCCAAAAATCGGGGCCCTTTTGACGGGGCTATTTTGACTGGGTCGTTTTGTCGGGGGTCGATTTGACTGAGTCATATTAACGGGGCCGTTTTGACAGGGCACCCTTTTACATTATTGGTCTCAACTTCAAAAAACGAATATTATACTAGCGTGTCCGTTGCCGCGCATAACCGGGATCTCAGAAGAAAGTCTGACGAAATATGTTAAGACCTTGCTTTCTAAAACTGATGTATTTAAATGTAAATATCATATTTGCCAGGACACGGATTTGTCCACAATTCCAGGGCTTGCTATATGAAGTGTTTTTTCCACGCATCTCTTCCGAAGAAAGTCTACCGCGCCCCCCCCCCCCCCCCGGAGAAAAAAGTCTGGAAGAAACTGGCTGTATGAAAGCATTGAGTGTAGTACACAGGAGAGGCTACATTACACAACCGCAGGGGCACTGAGTACGTCCCGTGTCTCGGTTTCTTCATCTAATGTCGCGTGCCACCGAGTCGATGGTGTAGGGTTCTTTTTAAAACGAACGTAGGTGCCATATTGCTTATTGGATAGCACGGGGTGCCAAAAAGCACCGTGCGGGACGCTGGAGGACGCGCTTGATTCGATATAGTCAACGATTATTGTTGCCCATCGTGTATGCAGCCTTTTACTTTTTTGTTGTTGCAGTTTTACCAATGAATATAGTAATACCCCTTATCCGCTATACGTGTACCGGACGCCTAATTAACAGGTACTAAAAATGAAGTGCTAAGATAGCCGCTCTGGAACTCCGTGCAATTACAAAAATCGCACCGTACCGGGCGCCGTCCTTGCAAGGTTTTTTTTTTTTTTTTTTTTTTTTTTTTTTTTTTTACAGAAACCTTTCCATAAGTATTCTCAACAATTTCCCAAAGTTGTACGGCGATAGGATGAAGGTGTATTAATGCATAAAAGACAAACCCACAAACATACTTTCATTTTTATAGACATTGTACGATTTTAAATTTTTAAACATCTGGAGTAAATAGAAAAAAAAAATTAATTTATATAGAACCTAGGCTGTCGGGAACCCTTTTGTCGTTAGCCAAATTTTCGCGGCCCTTTTGTAAAGGCTGTTTAGCATAGGGGGTCATCCATTTATGACGTCCACACGGGGTGGGGGGTCAGAAAAAAATGACTTTTGCAGACGCGTGTGGACTTTTAAAAGGGAATTAAGCGGACTTTAGTGGACGGGGGGAATGGGGGGGGGGGGGGGGGGGGGGAGAGGGGGGTTCCATAATCCAAAAAAAAATTTGTGGACGTCATAAATGGATGACCCCTAGGCAGTGTTTCTTCCAGACTTTTTTCTCCGGGGGGGGCACTTGAAATCTTCGGGGGGGCGGTAAACTTTCTTCGGGGGGGCGGACACTGTTAAAAGTATATATTTTCTATATAAATTATATAAATTTCATTTCGTTCGGGGGGGCGGTAAAAAATTTTCGGGGGGGGGGGGGGGGGCTTCGCCCCACCCGAAGAGATGCCTGGAAGAAACTCTGCCCCTAGGGCCTAGGCCTAGGCCTAACTCAAAATTTGGACTCGCCCGTGTTGCCGGGGTCGTTTTTTTCTCTGGGCCGTTTTACAACTTTATTTCTATCTTCTTCAATTGTTATGCTTCCTACGCCTAATTATTTAAAAAAAAATCTTAGCCTGCTAATCTAGATCCAGAGTCTAGTCTAGAATCCTAGATTTAGATTTAAAACTACATCTAGAGTCTAGATCCTATTTAAAATAATTTACTTCTAAGAATATTGAAAAATCTGGCTATAGGCCTAGGACTCTACACTAAAAAGTTTTCTAGTATTTACTGCATTTAGATTCTAGTTTAGACACTATTGAATACTATTGATTGATGGATTGACTGAAATTAATGTTATTGTATTCTGACAATAACTTGTCTCAGTTATAAACTCAGTAGAATTAGAAGTATAATAATAGTTTATCTAGATCTACTATAGTCTATTAATTAATTATAGATGTCTAGACCGTAAATCTGATCTATCGTTTTAGTAACATTTTTGACTTTTGTTCCGTAAAAGTAAAAAAAATCAATCGAGGTTGGTAAGATCTAGATCTAGAATCTAGATCTATCTAGATCTAGAATAGTAACTTGAAAGGAATGAAAGAAAGGAAACCCATTGAATTGATAATTATTAATTATGAATTATCAATAATAATAGGCCGATTCTAGTCGGAATAAGATACGCATGCGATACGCATGCTCAATGGAGAGAAACTACGACTTAGCGGCGATGTTTTCGATGGTACTGCGCATGCGTGTGTTTACAACCGCAGAACCCTAATACCAACCCTAATCCTATCCCTATCCCTAACCCTAATCCTATCCCTAACCCTATCCCTAATCCTACCCCTAACCCTCATTCTAACCCTAGCCATAGGTCACTGCGCATGCGCAGAACTATCTTTTGCCGAAAAATCTTATTCCGAGTAGACACTTCGATAATAATAATAATAATTAAACTTTAAGAATACAAGTAGACTTTAGTAGATCTTCTATTCTATAATAAGAGTGGTTTCCCCTGAGAATCTCTAACAATTAGTAAAATAAGTTAACAAAAAATAAACTTGAACAATATTGTTACAATATCTATTACTGATGAGGCTCATTAGCTGGGGACAGCCACACTTCTAATTTCTAGGAGAGACAACACCAAAATCAAACATCTGCTACCTTTTGTTCTTGGTTGGACAAAGTCTATGGAAGCAAATCCAAAAAGAAAAGCAGGCTGAAATCGGAGTCAATGGCCTCAATGGCGCATATCCAGTTGAGAGTATATTTATTAATCACTTAGCCTAATTAAATTACTAATTAGGCTGATAATTCTAATTGTGTTGGAGGAGATCCCTTCCAACACTAAAATTACGAGCGAAGAAGAAGAGAAGATGGCTGCTTTAAAAGGAGCTCAGTTGCATCGGATAAAACATCTCTCATCTTTATTTATTTATTTATTAGGCTACTGAAAATTTTGAATAAAATTGTTTGAAAACAGGATCTAGAAATCTACATGAAACATTTTTGTAACTTTTAAAACAATACATCCCCCTAAAAATGTGAAATAATTTACTAAAATGTAGGTCCCCTAACCTAATGAAATGAGTCACCTTTCTTTCACATTACTAACCTTGGCAGATTTTACAAACCTAAAATGATAGAATTATAAGAATTAGGCCTACCAAATTATATATAGGCCTAGGCCTACTAATTGAATATTTTTATTAATGTCTCTCGGTCTAGATATCTTGAGATTATTCTAGATTCCTAGATCTAACTACACCACCACTTTATTAAAGTAAATGACTTTAACTTTTTAAGTCTTTACTTTAAGTGCTGTTGATTTTGTAGTTGAGTAATTACAGTAGTTAGATCTAGTTCTAGGAGAATCTAGTTAGTAGTTAGTTTGTAGCCAACTTGTAGTTGTAGGCCCTAATTAGATTTTTTTAGTTTAGGCCTACTTAGTACTTAATTTTCATTAGCCAGTTATATATTTTTGGTAATCTTAAATCTTAATAGGCCCTACTAATTTAGTAATTAGGCCGAGGGTCTATATAAAGTAGTTGTTATATAAAAGTAGGCCTCTGAATAATCTTAATATAATAAATTAGATCTAGGAATCTAGACATAGAGGATAGATCTACTTATTATTACTACATGATTAGTACTAATGATTCTTATTGTTTTAGTTAGGTACAAATCAGCTGAAGCTATAGACCTAGTAATATTCTAGTATAATTCTCCTTACATGAAAGAAAGGTCACTCATTAAATAATACATAGATACAAGTAGATCTAAAGTATATCAAGATATATTGTGTCAAATATAAATATAATAGTAGTTTAGTCCTACTTGTATAATAAACACAAATAGCCACATACAGTATTAGAACCCGGGTCCTTATAGCCTCGGCTGCTATTTGGACCAGCCAATAAAATTAAGATTTAGTTAAACAGTAATTCTTTTAAGAAGCAGAATATATCTTTTCTGTAGTTGTGATATTTTTTTCTTGTAATGCTAAATCATATCTTGAGATTTTGCTTTAAAAACCTGATGTCTTTTCTGACAAGAGAATGTTGAGCTTGTATGTAAAAATGTGCAATGCGTTACGGTTTTTCCTCTTGCTGGGTGGGGTGGGGGGGACGGACACACAAATTGCCAAGTAATTAGCCTACTAAACTTAATTGAGTTACTTTTCTTTCACATTACAAACTTCCACATGACAGAATACCAAAAAAATGTTAATAAATAGGCCTCATCAGAATCATTAATCAATTCCTAGGTCTTGGCTTAGCTGATCTAGCCACAAAAGTTAAAAGCTCTAGCTCACGGGTTCCCAACCTGGGGGTCGCGACCCCCCTAGGGGTCGCGAAGGGCTTTCTGGGGGGTCGCCAACTGGTATACTAAACCTTAGTAATTTGAAACAAAACATAAAAATTTAGAAGAATTTTTGAAATTCGGCTTTACTAACATCACTGGAAGAAGCAAATCGTACTGTACAAAGTTGTTCTCAGTCACGAGTTTATGAAATCTTCAAAACTAAAACGTCATTTGACACGAGTCATTCGAAACACACCAAAAAAGATATGGAGTTCTTTCGTCGGTATAAAGCTGGATGCAAACGTCAGAGGCTTGATCGAACAGGAAGTTTTCACCAAGGAAACACAGCTTTAGTGCAAGCATCACATGAAGTCGCGACAGAAAATGCCAAGCAAAAAAAAAAAAAAAACAATAGAAGAACATCCCATCAAACGCTGCATGTTGAAGATGGTGAAGTTAATTCTTACATGTCCGTAGATGTTAAATAACACATTTTTAATGAAATTAAGCTTTCACCATTGTTTGCTTTTCAAGTTGATAAATCAACAGACGCGAGAACGTGTTCGCAGTTGCTGGTCTTTGTCTATATTTATTCAGATGATAGAAAAGAAGAGTTGCTCTTTTGTTAGGGTAGCATGGAGAAAAAAAACAACGTTTTTTATTTAAATTGGATTATTTTAAAATGGGTTAAAACGGCTATGAGGATTTGTACGGATGGTGCACCATCTATGTTTAGGTCAAAATCGGGCTTTCAGAAAGCAGAAAATATTTAGCTCCCTAACCACTGCCCTCACCAATCGCCATCAAGACTCCATTGCTAGTGTAAGTCGTAAATTATATAAAATCTGGAGCCTTCAAAGAACTGAGCAAAGACCTGAATAAAGATCACGAGGTTCTGCTCTTCTGCAAAATCGGCGAAGAAAATAAATCTTGGAAATATTGTAAATTTAAGAAACTCTGCAGTGTGGTAGATGAATCTAATTAAAATTTTGAAAGAAGAAATTTCTGGGCATCTTGAATCTATTGAAAACGAACTGCAGCGCTATTTCTCTGAGCTAAAAAAAAAAGAATCTGCATTGACGCGATATCCATTCTCTTCTTCCCTTGATGTTGCCAGCATTCCCGATAAATTACTAGATGAATTCTTTGATTTGTAGAATGATTCCGCGTAAGATGAAAAACTTCAGACACAATTTTGGTGTAGTATTAATCATTTATATCCAAAAATTAAAATTAATTGACTTTTCGAGAATACAATTTTATTTTGAACACTACTTTTCGATTAAAAACACAATTTACTCATGGTATTAAAACAGTTATCAAGAGTAGTTCATATTGAAAGTCTACTAGAAAATCTTATTTTAGTGCTTATTAATTTCCATACTAATTTCGGCTTTTTAATTCTATGGGGGTCGCGGGTCACTTAATTTTTATAAAAGGGGGTCGCCACTCGAAAAAGGTTGGGAACCACTGCTCTAGCTTATACTAAAAACAAGTATATTAATTAGCCTACTGTAGGCATAAATTAGGCACATCTGTTTATACAGATAAGCGTAAGAGCCTAAAATTAAAATGTTAGGCTAATTTATGTAGTAATAATAAGTAAATAACATTTTAATGTAGAACCAGAGCTGTAAGTCAATCACAGCCTATAGTATAATAGTATGCTATAGGGCCAATATATGTATAATGTAATTAGGTTGGTCTACTAAGTAGGATTATTTGGCTACCATCTTCTACTTCTTGACCCTGTGGCTCTAGTCTCTAATTTGTTTTTTAAAGACTATGGATTTTGGGTCTTTTCTAAAAAGAAAAGAGAAAAGCAACCTAGGCAAGTTTACTTAATAAAGCTATTGAAATAAGGCTTAGATCCTATTTTATTAATTATTTATTTAGGCCTAGACCTACTAACAAAAACATTTCTAGACTTGAAGGATACTAATGAGCTTACTGAACTAATGTTCCTAATAGGCCTAAATATTAGAATTAAGCCTACTCTACGTTTATAAATAGGTTTAATTTACACAGTAATAAAAGTAAAGTTCCCTTTTCAAACCTAACGGTAGAGTGCACTTTTTTTTTTACCTCGGCACATGAAGAGATTGTGCGGTCAGCACTGTGCCCAGCTTTTTGTGTTTTTGTTCTTTGTTGCTGTTTTATCTCTGTTGAATTTTGAAAGCTATGTCCAGGGAAGTTTAGGTAATACAGCATACAGATCTATTTATACTTATATGCACAATTTTCATCCATTTTTTCTTTGCTTAAAATTTGAGGAATTAAAAAAGAGCACTAAACAATTCAATAAGTATGTCAAATTGAGTGAAATAATCCATGAAATAGCTCCATTAATTATTCAGCTGATCAATATTTTCATATTTCACAGTCAATTTATCGTTTAGAATGCAAATGTGTTTAGTTGCAGAGTATGTGGTTTAAAATAAAAAATAATACCTCAGGATAAGGAAGTGTGGGCTATATGATCCTTATTGTGAACTTGAGTGAGACTAGCGTTGTGTTTTACAGTGAGTGTATGCTATATGATGAGTACTGTGAGGTTTAGTGAGACTAGCATTGTGTTTTACAGTGAGTGTATGCTATATGATGAGTACTGTGAGGTTTAGTAAGACTAGCATTGTGTTTTACAGTGAGTGTATGCTATATGATGAGTACTGTGAGGTTTAGTGAGACTGGCATTGTGTTTTACAGTGAGTGTATGCTATATGATGAGTACTGTGAGGTTTAGTAAGACTAGCATTGTGTTTTACAGTGAGTGTATGCTATATGATGAGTACTGTGAGGTTTAGTGAGACTGGCATTGTGTCATAAAAGTATGTATAAGCAGTATGATCTTTATTGTTGTTTTTTTAGTGAGAATGGCATTTTACAATGTGTGTAGGCACTATGATCTTTACTAGGACCTTTAGTGAGACTGGCAATGTGTTTTGCAGTGTTTAGGATGTATGATCCTTACTGTGACTTTTTGTGAGACTGGCATTGTGTCTTGCGGTGTGTGTGTCTGTAAAAATCTAGCCTAAAATTCAGTGCGAAACATTTTATAAATTAAAGTTTTTCATTATTTGTTAATTATGGAAAACACATTTATTCAACTAGAAACAAAGATGGCTGCACCCAACCCCAGTAGGATGGCTAGTAACGCAGGAGCCTCAAGAATGAACTCTGGAAGTAATTTGGAATATGATAGTTCTTATGGTAGGAACTCGTATAGTGACCAAAATTCGATTGGATCTTATCAACAGCCATTTTCCTCTTTTACGGATGATGGTAACTTTTATGACGATCAGCGTTATAGGAGCAATGAAATGCTCTACCAGACTAATGAGCACTGGTATAAACAATCTGCACCTTATGATGAGAGTCAGTATGAGTATGACTATGCTGATGGTTCATATAACAAAAATTGGCAAGCTGGATATAGATTTGGTGGGTTTTTACACTTGATCTCATTACTTAATAGATGAAGCATGGCATGAAACATTTTGTATGAAACATTGAACTGCTCACAGTATCTTAGTGTGGAAACCTTCACATCATACATAAAATGTTAAATAAATCAAAATATTCATAGGCAAAAAATTATAATATCATCCTTTAATAGCCCTTGTTTTAAATCCATTCAAAAATGAAAAAAATTGAAAATAAAGCTTTATCTGTATTGTGTGAAGTACAAAATGATATTGTTTAATACATATTTCTGATTTACAAATATCTTTTCATCTGTATTGTGTGAAGTACAAAATGATATTGTTTAATACATATTTCTGATTTACAAATATCTTTTCATCCGTATTGTGTGAAGTACAAAATGATATTGTTTAATACATATTTCTGATTACAAATATCTTTTCATCAGGAAGAGGCCGAGGTTTTAAACAGCAACCAGAATATTTTGATAGCAGAAGAGGGCATGGTGTTGCCAGTGATCAACAGTTAGCCGAAAGTAAACAGAATCACCCTACTACCTATTCAAGTAAATAAACATTCCATTCACTCAATTCGTTTGATATAATTTGCTATGTTGCATTTTTAAAAATGTGAAATCATAATCATTGTATTAATAACTTAGGCCACGATCAAGTGCAATTTTAAATATCTATTTTGAACTTGTATATATCAAAGCCAGTGTAGATACTCATTCTAATAATTAAATGATTAAATTTAAATTATTTTTTTGAACAGGGTATGAAGAACACCACAGTGTAAACAGTCAGGTAAATCTTTTTAATGTATAATGGAATTACAGGATTCTCACATCATTTACTTTGATGATTCCATTTTTATCCATTTTTAATTAAAATAATTTTTTTTTTCTGTTTCAGTCATATTCAGATAATCTGCATAATTCTTCATCAAGTGCACAACCAAGAAAGTCTGCCTTAAAAGCATCAAGTACGCAGCCATTAAAGTCTGCCCTAAAATCTACACAGAGTCCCAAACCATTAAAGTCGGCACTAAAATCTTCCCAGAAATCTTATGACCAGGCGCAGGAAGTTGCAAAAAAGCTCAACCCAGATAAAGATAATGAAAGTGTAAAAACTGAGACAAAAGATAAAAGTGTAGAGGAGACAAAAGATAAAAGTGTGGAGCAGACAAAAGATAAAAGTGTGGAGGAGACAAAAGATAAAAGTGTGGAGGAGACAAAAGATAAAAGTGTGGAGGAGGAAGATAATGAAGAAGATGAATCTATACAAAACTTACCATCAAGACATAATCGAGGCTTAATGAGTACTCTAATTGCTCTTGCTGGGCCCTCTATCCAAAACAGAAAACCTGACCCTTTGCCTCCACCAGCTCCAATGAAATGTAAGTTGTTGGTTTTTTTTTTTTTTTTTAAATTTCTGTTTAGGTTTCTAGAGGGGTGTAAATCGCACAATGTCACATTTTCAGGGTATATTAATTTCTTCTCAAGTAATAACTTACTCTAGGGGAAAAGAATTTCTGAATTTAACTTTCATTGTTACTATTTTTTTGTATTTATGTTTCAGCTTAATTCAGTTATCATTTTGGATAGTTAGGCCTAATAACTGTCTTTTTAAATTTGCAGTGGTTGATGACAATGAAAAATACCTTCAAGCTCCAAAACAAGTTTCTACTTGCAATCCAGAATATTTGGAAGAAAATGGGATCACTCAAGAAATGCTTGAACAAGCTAATATAGATGCTGACAGTGTCAACGACAGAGATATATTACCTCATGAAATTGGTCGTTGTACTGATAGGGTGGAATTTTTTTGTAAGGTAACCAAATTTTTGTGTCTTGAAGGCAAACATCAGTCAGTGTCTTAGAGCAGACATCATTAAGTGTCTCATAGTAAACATTGATCAGCATCTCTAAATTTTTCTTGAATGCTTATAATTTGCCTAGAGAATGTTGTGTCTTGTGTAATTGGCATTGTTGTGTTAGTAGAGAATGGTGTGTAATTGGCATAACTATTGCTTAAGCTATTCTATTGGTAGAGAATGGTGTGTAATTAGTGAATCTACAGTTGTTCTATTTTTTTTTAAATTCTTCCTCTAGCTGTGTCAAGTACAAACTACATCATCAGGAAATTTCAGGGACCATCTGAATGGCAAGAGTCACAAATCAGTAAGATTTTTTTTCCCATCAACCTTTGAAGTTGTACTTGACCAAACTAACATCAAGTTATTGTGTTGACCAAATGAGAGAACTCATAGTAGTTTCATATTAGTTAAGTTTAGTAAAGTTATTTTGATGACCAAATGAGAGAACAGCTCATAGTTTGAAAGTTACAGGCTGGTGAAGTTTAGTCTGGCTCTTAGAAGAAAGTAACCACTTACTAATGTTACTGATACAAAAAATCAAGCAACTGTTGTAGTGATATTTGGCGTATTAGCTGTTTGTTTTTGTGCGATTATCAACCACTCTATTAATATTACTGTCAAAAACTACTCACTTCAGTGAACTTATCCCTACCGCCTCCCAGGAGTTATTCTTACCTATGAAATGTTACAGTTTTTGACTGAGACTAGTGTTACTGTAATAGCTCCTTTAATATATAAATCAGAGCTAGTACAGTCTGAAAATATATGGAATTTTGAGAAATGTATTTCAGACTCTAGTTTTCATTTTTTTTTATTAAAGAGCACCCAGTAAAAAGTCAGTATATATTTCCCCTTTTATTAATGTTTTTATCTTTTTACTCTTTGATAAAACCATTATCTATAAAGGGTTATATAATTATACTATGATTGTATCAGTTAGCTTAACGTTTTGACCATAAAGCTACAACATTGCTCTTATTTTGAAATATTTACTGGTACTATTTTTTATACTCAGTGATTGTCTGTTTCATTGAAGATGCACAATAAGTGACACTGCCAAAGCCTATTGTGCCAAAAAATTTGGTGGAAATTTTCAGTCTTTAAACTTGTGTGCATGCATACAAACAAATGTGAAAGTGTTATTACAGAAGATCTATTACTGACAAGTTATTTTTGGGACTGTCTACCCCAAAAATATTTTTAACTGAAGTGGAACAGCAATTTCTCTGAGAATTTGCTGAGAGGATAATTATCTGCTTGTGAGAGGTCGTTTAAGTAAGCTTTATTAGACTGCTTGCAACATGTGTCAAAAGTAGTTCAATGTTGGCAATTTGGGAGAACATTTTCGAACAAGAGTACGAGTTTTGATTTTTTGGTTTATAAAATAGTTACTCAAACATTAATATTATTTTCTGTATTAAGACCGGAATTATTCCATTAGTGTCAGGAAAATATTTAAAGTCTCACTTTCAAATAACACAGGAACCCTGAACGAATATCTATTTTATTTTTAAAACCTGTAATAGCAGATAAGATTCATTCTTTTCCAAAATAAACTAAATTAACTCCTGAAAACTAGATTATGAAATCATAATCTAGATTATTTTAATTTATCATTTTAAAAAATAGACAGTATCAGTATATTTAGAAACAAAGCTTACAAGAACTTCATTTTTAAAAAGAAATATGTTTTAGCATGATGAAACAACCACCCCTCTGTGTTTAAAATTTCTAGGAACCGCCACCACCCACCCCGAAACCTTGAACAATTATCCAAACTGGCTTTTAAAATGAATCATGGAAATGACAATATTATAGAAATAAATCATGTGGAAACCTTCATATACAACTGTGGTAAATCTAAATTTTGTGCCTCATCAGGGGAAGATTTAAACCCTTCTATATCTCTCTCATGAACACACTAGTTCCACGTAAAACCCAACATTCCCCACCCCACATGTTAACAAGTAGATTCAACCTTCCAAGGCTGAGACAAATATCTCATGGGAATAGACCTAAAATTAATTACTGGAATTTTAACAATGTAAATATATTTTCCAGGCATTATTTGTTTATAAAATGGTAACATATCTTAAAGGTTATTTGTGTTCTCTGTTGCTCTTTTTTTACAACAGACAGGCTTTAAACATAAAATTTGAATAATTAGATCACAGTAAAAGTTATTGTGAATCAAAATAAGTTAAGGGGACTGTAAATAAATTTATATTTTTTGCAAGCACTGTAACTAACTCTTTGTTGGTAAATTAAGTATATAAAAAATGTCTGACAAATTTTTTTTTGTTTAGTGAATTCAGTTAAAGTTGAACTGAAAAAAGAAAATTTCATCAGGAAACTAATATTAGTTCTCCTGTAACAATTATTGGCTAGGGTGTTTTCTTTGAGTTTCTTCACTCAAAGCAAACAACTTAGAAATATGAGCTATCTTACAGATTTTTATGTGCTTGTTTTTTTTCTACCACTAAAAACAAGCTGTAAAAGTCCAAATAATTTAAAATAGAATATTCGCACAGTCTGGGGAAACATTGTTTGATTTTAAATGAGTAGTACAGGTCAGTATTATTTAATTGTTCATTTTTTTCTTGTATTCTTATCTGTGAGTCTTTTGTTAAATTGAAAATTAAACTTTTTGTTTGAACTTTGAGTACTACAACATTACATTATTTCTACCTGAGTAAACTTATCTTCTGTAATTATCAATGCACTCCATTTTCTTTTATTTGTTGTTTTCAGAAATACGAGGCATTCAAGAAAGGCAGTAAGTTGTACAGCTAATGGACTAACACGACTGGGGATTTTTTACTTCTTTCAACCAGATGAAAGGAAACAAAAAAGACTTTACAATAGTTTTTATACGCATAAAAAATTATTCTCCTATAGGTGTAGATAATTTAAAGAATACTAATAAAAATTCTTTAAACTTGATATTCTATTAAAAAAAAAAAAATAAGATTAAAGCTTCACACAGATTTAGTTGTTGGCTTTTCTCTATGTAAATTCAGCAAATAGCATCCAGTAACATTTAGTGCCAACACAATCATAGGATGAAAGACTTCTGGGGAAGGTGGGGATTAGATTTGAATAATGTTTAATTAGTGTGAAAATGATCTATACCCTTGTTTAATTTGGGTTAAAACTTTTCAGTTAGACAAAGAGAAATGAAGAGATCCCATGAATATTTATTATAATAAATATTTTACTGTATATAGTTTGCTGAATATTTATAATAATTTTGTTAGTTATTTTGTTTGTCCAAAGATATCAGTAACAATGGTAAATTTAAAAAGTATGTATTTAAAATAAAGCAACTGAAGCTTAACAATTTCAATATACAAACTACTATGTATGAAAATCCAATGAACTGCTATATAAGTGTTTCCCTGGATTGGGAAAGTAACTGTAAAATTATAATACCATTCATGTAAAAAGCAGTTGTGAAACAAAATACTTATTAGCTTTTAATCCATTGTTTTTTTTTTATTTAAACTTAATGTAAGTCATACATAGATTTAGTATTTAAATGTTCATTTTGCTCCATGTAATATGTATTGTTTATTGCAGTAAAGTAAATTATTTGATAGTACTTAAACTAGTTGTGAGACACCTGCTAATGTCTGGCTTTGTGATACCCAACTAATCGTCTTATTAGCAAGACGCATTTGTTTTTACTCCATGTCTTTTCTCTGTTTTGTGTTTTATAAAAATGTGTCTAACTCTTGTTGGCATTTTTTTTGTTTAGTACGACCATCATCCAACAAGAAGAAAAAAACAGTACAATTACCCGTCAAGCCTGGAGAGAAGTCTGTCACCTTAGAGCTATTGAAAACTTTTCAGGAACCAATTTTAGGTAATGAGCATGTGGGCTTGTGACTAAAATAATTATTTGTGAAAAGTGTTATTCTTTAAATGTTAAATTTTTAGAAGGTCATATGTTCTTGGGAAATTGATGCTGGTGCTTTTTTTTTTTTTTTTTTTTTTGGATAAGCACCCCTTCCATAAAGTTTTCTAAATCTTTCATGTAGTCAATTTAAAAGTACATCTTGCGGGAGGGGTATTTTATTCTTATTGTTGAATCGTTGGATTAACTACGCTCATTTGAAATAGATGTTTTGGCAAACCATAATGTTGTGCTGTATTTACAAATCTTCCAGGTCTTGCTTACATAACTGAGTATCATAGTGGAACAGGCATCATATGTGTCTGTAATCTCTGTGTGGTCAAGTTTGACTTCAACATTGTTGCTTCACATGTCACTGGAACTAAGCACAGACTACATTACTTGGTAGAAACAATTTTTTAAAATACTTTTTGTACATTTTGCATCACCCAGTTTCTGTAGAATTCAAATGATGCCATGTTGACATATTTCTGACATTTCAGAAAGAAAAACAGCCTTCTGTGTATGTGCATCTTAAGAAGTTTGGTGGGAAAAAATCTCAACTAACTGCATTTTTAGATGAGTTAAGTTTTGATGCTGAGAAGAAGGATGGTCGTGGTGAGCCAGTCATAAAGGTTGGATACAATTTTCATGTGACAATTTATCTCGTTCATTCATTATTTTTACCTTTAAACCTTTTAGCTTAAATTTAAATTTTCAAAAATATTTTTAAAGTTTTAAGTAGTGTTTTTTTTTTAAAATAGTTTTATCCTTATTGCAATAACTCAAAATTGACAAATTTTTGTAGATTTTTGAACATCCGCCAAAGAAAGAAACTGAAGAGGCTGGAGATATTGATGACCTAATTGCAAATGAAGAAAAATTAAATGAAGGACAATCGAGTGAAGAAAAAAATCAAGCTACATCCTTTCAAGACTGGGTCAATAAAGGTTTGAAATTTTATTCCTTATTGTTGACAAGTGCTGGTACAGTTCTGTAATTTTATAAATGCTTCTGAAATGTTAAGTGCTTGTTAATTTTGTTTCTGGCTTCACTAAAGTTATATAAACTAATATGTATCTTCATGAATTTAAACAGGCCTTGAAGAAATAGGCTCTTAATGGCTGTAGGGGGGGGGGGGGGGGTAAATTGATTCCATCTCTACAAAAAATAGTCATAGATTTGTCTGGAGCCATTACGCTGAGAGCTTACATTTTGTTTGGGCTATTTAGACAATTACTTTTTCATGACCAATGGGCACAGTTATTTTAGTATAACAGCAGATCCTTTCATGTGAGATATTAATTTAGTACAATATCGGCACAACACCGCTTAATTGTAACATGTTGGAGGTGCAAAATGTGTTGTGGGTTTGGACCGAAATATGTCGTATTTTTATACTTATATGGTGGAGTCTACACCATCTGCCGTTTTTTTTTTAAAATTGTGCCAAGTAACTTTGTTGTGCATTTTATTCTTTTTTATGCTTGTAGTAACAACAAAGCATTGAATTTTTTCTTAGAAATAAATATTGCACAAAAGAAGAAAGAAGAAAAGAAGAGTCTTTCACCTGCACCAGGGTAGGTTATTTTCTCTCTCACCATGTCAATGCAGATTTGAGCTTAACCTTAAAAAATCAAGAAGCCGTTTTTATTTCATAAGAGGGCTTAAAATTGTATGTGTAATGTATTTACTACTGTAATTAATTATCTAATATTTCTGTTTGATCTCTAGTTTTCCTGCTGATAGTAAAAATGTTGGACATCCAAAGCCTTCATCTGAATCCAGGGCTCATCTTAACAGTAGCTCACACCCAGAGCCTAGACCTCCACCTAAAGAGAGATTGTATCTAGAAGCCAGGCCTTTAGAGGATCCCTTCCACAGTAGGTTTCCCCCACCAGACCCCTTCTTTAGCTTTGAACGGATTCATCGATTTCCTCCCAAAGACCCGTATTTAGATCGTGACCCACTGGATCGTGTGTTAAATGATTCAGCGCATACCAGGCGAATAAAAAATCCAGACCCATATCTTGACCCAGATCCACTCAAGCGAGTTCCTGTTAAAAAATCTGTAGCCCCTGTTGTTATCGATTATGGTCACAAAGTAAAAGAGTCTAGTTCTACACAAAAAGCAGATAAATGGGAAGATGACATTCGAAATATTCTTGGCCCACACAGCAAAAACATGGCACCTGACAGTCTCGCCCTTTTGAGCAGTTCATATTCATCACCTAAGCATTCGCCTTCTCCTTCCAAAGAAGTAGATAAAAGGCCAAAAAGACCTCTACCATTTTCTAAAACATATCTTGAAATAGCACAGGAGAAATTAAAAAATAAGGAAGCTGACAAGCTGTCCAAACATTCTAGTAATAAAAGAAACAGAAGTCCTACTCCAGAGGGCTATGTGCAGAAAGACAAGGAAAGAAACTCTAGCAAACATCCTAGGTCAAATAGTCCAAGTAGATCAGTGATCCCACAGAATGAAAGGATAATTAGGACTGCCCCAAAACAAAATCCTTCTTTATCAAGAAATAGCTCTGAAACACCTCATTATGGTCATCAAAATAATAGGAAATCAAAATCACCCCCAAGACATCACTCAAGTTCAAAAAGCTGTTTTAGACCGAGGTCTAAAACACCACCTGAACAAAGCACACCAGCACAAAGGTCTAGATCACCTCCTAGACAAATAGCACCAGCAAGGTCTAGATCACCTCCCAGACAGGTGGCACCAGAGAGGTCTAGATCACCTCCCAGACAGGTGGCACCAGAGAGGTCTAGATCACCTTTGAGACAGATGGCACCTCCGAGGTCTAGATCACCTCCTAGACAAATAGCACCAGCAAGGTCTAGATCACCTCCCAGACAGGTGGCACCAGAGAGGTCTAGATCACCTTTGAGACAGATGGCACCTCCGAGGTCTAGATCACCTCCTAGACAAATAGCATCAGCAAGGTCTAGATCACCTCCCAGACAAGTGGCACCAGAGAGGTCTAGATCACCTTTGAGACAGATGGCACCAGAGAGGTCTAGATCACCTTTGAGACAAATGGCACCACCAAGGTCTAGATCACCTCCTACACAGATTGCACCAGCAAGAAGGTCTAGAACACCTCCCAAGGAGAGGTCACCCCCCAGGGCTCAAGGAGTGCAAAGAATGAAGGTTAGAAGCTTTGGTTCATAATTTAAAAGATTGGTAGATCTAGTGTTCTTTGTCAGTTGTTAATTTTAAACTTTTTATTTTTAGAATATTTTAACTGAGCAAGATGAGGATGAACAAGCAGAAAGAATAGCTAACTTACTGTTGAGCATGGTATGTAGCCTTTCACTTGATTATAACATGTATAGTACAATGATAAAATATAACGTCTTGTACATATGCCAACAAAATTATGTTGAGATCTCTTAACTATTTGACCAAAAATTAAAGTCATTAGGATCAGCAGTAAATCTTAAATGTTATTATGAGGATAATTTATGAGGTTGGTTTTTTTTTTTTTTTAAGTTTGGATCAAGTGTCTGAGTGTTTCAAATTGACATTTAGTTAAAAGTTATGTTTGAGTGGTATGGTTTACGATAAATAGTTTTAAAATATACACTTTTATACCTGTAAATTTAAAAATTCCTTGATGTTTGTGAAATTAACCGAATTATTTTATCCTGTAATGGGATACTAAAGAGATGAAACCTCTCATTTGATGTTTTTTTTTTCTTAGTCAAGCTCTTTAGCTGCTAGTGGAGATTTTAAAGGGGCTTTACAAAAGCTGTTGCTGGATTCAGATCTTGCTAAAACACTTCTCAGCTCACGCATAAAACAGGAGCCTGACACTGTAAGTCATCGCATGCTGACAGGTATCCAAACCTACCAATGCCACAACTACAAGCCTACCAATGACACAACCACAAACCTACCAATGCCACAACTCAACAAACATACAAAAAAAAAAAAGCCAAAACCACTTTGTCTAATCATTTTTTAAGATACTCCTCCTTTCTGTCTTGTTCAGTCCCCACCAGGAGGAAGCAGAGAGTCCTTTGAAAGGGACAGACAGCCATCCACATCTCACAGCCATAGGAGTGAGAGAGATGATGGCAGGAGCCAATCCACATCTCACAGCCACAGGGGTGAGAGAAATGATGTCAGGAGCCCATCCACATCTCACAACCACAAGAGTGAGAGAAATGATGGCAGGAGTTCCATGCCTGTACAGCAGAGTAAAGCTTCCTCTAGGGAAAAAGTTGTCTTTTCAATGGCAGGCTCTAGAGGACAAGTCTTCAAGAGCACACTGCCATCTGATTTTGGACAAGATGATGATTCAGATTAGTCACTCCACATTTTACTGTGAAATACTGAACACTTCTTTTTGTTTATAAAACAAGAGTTTAATGTGTTATGTGTTATTTTGTCTTGTTTTATAAATTTTCTTGTATGCATTAATGCTATTATTTCTCACAATTATGCATGTTTTCTATTTTTTAACCCTATTAACATTCATAAAGAATTCACTAGGGTCATTGGCCATAGCAATTTAATAGAAAGAAATAGTAATATATTACATGTTATATGACAAAAGGAATACTTTAAATCTCCCAAAATAAAATAAAATGGTAGTGATTTATTTAACGAGAATAAACTGTTAAAGAGAACTGTCTACCAGATTTTTTATTTTTGAATAAAAGTATCAAACTGGTCGTTTTTTTTTTTTAAATATTTATACACACATTCTGTTTGTTGTTTAACATTTGTGGTGTACACTGAATTATTAAAAAATAATTTCAATTCTGTGTTTTGAATTATGCCAGACAAGTAAGTAACCTTAGTCAAAAGACAGATTGTCATGTGGTAGAGCACACTTGCAACCTGAAAGTCATGAGTTTAATACCCAGTAGCGAGACAATAGGTTGTGCTGCCATATTCGAAACAAAAGCCAGGTTGAAAACTAGTATTTGGCAAAATTTGTGCTAAAACAAATCTATTCTTCCACTAGGTGCGCAGCGTCTAATGGCGTGGGTGATACGACTGTTTGCTTCCACTTGATGTTGTTGATCTGCTGGGTGCACTGGCAGGTTACACCCATGTGAAACAGTCAAGAAGACATACTCTTATGATCAGAAAAACATTTTTAGTGAGATTGAAATATTCTTGAATCAACACCACCTACATTTGCCTTACATACACACACCCAAATAGCTTTAACGTGCTCTATTGAGGTGGAAAGCACAAGACCAGCGTTTCTTCCAGACTTTTTTTTCTCCGGGGGGGGGGGGGGGGGGGGGGGGGGGCGGACACTGATAAAAGTATATAAATTCTATATACATTTAATTTCGTTGGGGGCGGTAGATGCCTGGAAGAAACTCTGCACAAGACATTCAAGAGTTAGGGAGGGATCGTCCATAAATGACGTCACACTCGTGGGGGGGGGGGGGGGGGTAGATATGTGACGTCACACTTTTGCATTATAAAAAAAGCAATGTTAGCCGTTATTTCGCGTTTTAGAAAACGGTTTTAATAAATTGTAATAGGAATTGATCGAATTACTCTATGACTATGTTGACAGAGTTCTGACAAGATTTTTGGAAAATATCGATGGTTTAAGAAAAATTCAACAGCAATTTTGAGGGGGGGGGGGGTTGTAGGCTGAGGCGTGACGTCATTCTAGGGGGGGGGTCTGGCTTTGTGTAACGGAGGGGGGGGGGGGTTAAAAATCGTCCAAAAAAGCGTGACGTCATTTATGGATGACCTTTTATTTTAATAATAACAAAGCACAAGTCGACAAGGAAAGATGGTATTGCGATTGTAGGAAAAAAAGTCACAGGAAAAAACAAACACCAGGAAAAAAAAAACACAGAAAAAAAGTCACAGGAAAAAAGTCACAGGAAAAAAAGTCACAAATATATATTTGCATGATACTTGTTAATACTTTTATGTATTAAATATTCAGAGAGTGCAAATTAACTTAGGGTTAATTAAATGTAATGTGTGTAGGCTGTATACGCATAGAAATGTTTATAATTCATCTAAAAATATTTAGTATGAAGTATGTAGATTGTAATTATTTTAAACTTAAGATAGTAGCGTTTAATAGAATGCTCCAAAGTCCACGGTTTTAATCCTGTTTTTTTTTTAAAATACCAACATTAAATTACCGTGAAATGGTAAGTTCGTCTGACTTGCTGCCCTCAACTCATGGCCACAATAGTTATGTTTAGATGTTTAGTTCAACTACCTTACTGCCCACATTTATCACGCTCATTACATAACAACACTTAGGATCAAAAAAGAAAGCCGACAAGGTTCAAATGCTGTCATTGACGCATGACGTCAACAACACAAAATATGTTCGGACAATGCCTACTGAGGAGAGGCCGACCAGAGAATAGTCCTACGGCAAAATGTGCCTAAATTTTTTTTATAGTTAAATTTTCTACCGCGTTTTTAACTAAATACGTAACAAAAGTTGAGATTGTTGTGTAAATTATATTAGAGTATTTTTACTTACAATTGTTATAAACCATAATGCTTTTAACGTCTATAAATAATTTATGATATAAAAAAATACAAACCCACAACAAGAAACATACAAAATTTTACAATTCTAAAACAAATAAAAAAAATATTTCTAAAAATATTTTTGTGACTTTTTTTCTGTGACTTTATTTCTGTGACTTTTTTTCCAAAAATATTTTTTTCCACTGTGACTTTTTTTTCTGTGACTTTTTTTTCCTAGCAAAACAGAACTGTGACTTTTTTTTCTGTGTTTTTTTTTCCTGTGACTTTTTTTTCCGTTTACCTGGTATTGCACGGTAATTTATTCAGCACATTGTTTCCTATCATAGGACACCTCCTTCAAGTTGATTTTAATTATATAATACTTCATTATTTACACAATAACAATACAGCTTCGACTCACACGTCTTCTCTTAGGGGTTATTCTTAGCCAACTCACTAACAAAAACACACTACACAGTATATCGAGGCCACACCGAGGGCGGATCTATATTTAAAAAAACAAGGGACGTAACAATAATTTACGTAACACGTACATGGGATCTATAGGGCCTATAAAATGTCATTTTGTCGGCCTACGCAGTAAAATTCTAAAAACAGGCAAATATTTCTTTGACTTTAGTCTTTATTTATTAGACTCTATGTAGGGCCTATTTAAAAAAAATAATTCTTAGCATAACTAAACTTAACTAGTCTAGATTACTCTAGTCAAGATCATATTAGAATTAGAATCTAGGCCTTATAATGCTTATATTTTAATTATATTAATAATTTTAATAATAAATGAAATTCCTGGAGTCTAGATCTAGATTTATCTAAATCTAAATATAGATCTATATAGAATCTACACTTATACAGATTGAAATTTATTCAAGGAACAAAATTTCTAGATCTAGATATTCACGCAGGGTAAAGTAGCATACTCTTCACTAATAATCACCATCTTACAAGTTAAGAGCTGTCTATAATTTTAATAAAATTTTGCGAAAATATCTAGATCTAGGCCAGATTAACCTAATTATTATTATTCTAGACCATGAGCCGCCTTAGAGGTCTATCTAAAAATAGAATCTAGACTCGATATAAAAGTTTTTTTTTTTTTTTACGAAATTCGAATCCATGGAAAGACAACCATGAAATAAAATCAGAAGTAGATCTAGATCTAGATCTAGATCTATAAAGTATAAACTACACCTTGATCTAGATCTAGTCTATATAAACTCTAAAGACTAAACCTCTAGATCTAGAATAGAGTCTATTCAATAGACTAATTTAATTTTCATTTCAAGTTTGTGATTTCATTTTTACTTAAAAATAAATACTTAAATACTTTAAAATTTTTTAGTAAGTCTGGGACTTGGGAGTAATGTAATAGAGTTAAGAGTAGAGTAGACTTATTTATTTAATAAATAATAAATTATTATTAATAATTATATTAATACTAAATTAGGCCTATGA